>NW_027419123.1:0-97562 GCF_009905375.1 Apium graveolens
ACAGAAACAGAAGAAAGCGCTCCAGATGGCGATGGTAGTCCATATTTTAGAACAGGAGGTGTGTCAGTACCTCCTATGGGACAGAGTCCCATATCTCCTCAGGAATGGCTGTGACATGCCATTCCTGCTGCCAATCGGCACAACTTAGCTCCATATTGAAGTTTTGGTAGTTCAAAAACATGTTGTATCTGACCATTGTGTTTTTGAAAGAAGAAGTATGAAGATAAGTGTGGGAGAAGATTTTGATGGAAAGACTGATGTGAAGTGGCTGCTTATATAGGCAAGAGAATGCCAGGAGACGCAAAGAAATTGAATGCTGACAGGTAGAATTAATTTTACCTCGTCTCCCTAGACTTTGAAAAAGAATAACATTCATTGGAAAGAGGAAACATGGTTTAAAGCGCACAAGAAACAAGTAACATTGGACTGTTCAGGTACAAATACCATTAACCCTAACCATAGTGACTATTAATCTTCCACTTCAACATATTCAATTATTAACTGAGACTGTTATCAAATTTTATTCACAGATAAGTCAAGTAAAACATTAGACTGTAATATCAGAACTTAGACTTATATCAGAACTTAACAGTCATCAGAACATAATTTCTTAACTCGAAAAAGGAATGCCCATCTTAGTAAATCCTCATACAAGTTCTGAGTTATAGACTTCAGAACTTAATCATTAGAACGTGTAACTAGAACTTGTCCTCAGAATTTGTGCAAAGTGACACAGTGACTATTTATCTAAAATAACATAGACCACCACAGTAATTTTCATCATTCATATGGAGTGATTAGTGTGTGCATTAAGCTAAATAACAGACAAAGAGTAAAGTCTGAGTCACTTCAGTACATCTTAGAAATAAGGCATAACTAAAATTTAGCTAAAAGCTGTCATTGTCCTGAAACCTACTGATGAATGAGTTCATGCTTGAGTCCACCTCAACTGTTTTTTGCTAATTTTATGCATCTTTTGAAATTCTTCTTTACAGTGGCTTCTCAGTGTAAGTGAGTCACGACTGTTTATCAGAATTTATGCTATTATCAGAGTATTTCTCCAGTAATCATAGAGTGTGAAAAGTCACCAAGAAAATATTTTGCTTTTCTAATGCATATTTACTTAATACCAGCAATGCACTTGGGTCGTCCCTTCCACATTTTTACTCTAGATCTCAAAGGAGTACCTGATTTTATTCTTTGAACTTTTTGCTTTTTCTTTTGATAAGTGAGGTTTATCAGCACTTAGTACATTCAGCAGTTTTACTAGTATCAGAACTTAACAGATGAGTAGCATTATTCTAATTTGTGACTTAGTAATAAGATATACAGAGTAAACTTAACTAAGCTCAATTATCAGAATTTGCTAGTGTCATAAGATTTCCACTGAAATAATTACTTTTTACATGGAATCATTTGTTTATTGAAGACTACTAGATCAGTACCTAGCACAGTTATCCTCATAGGATTGAATAGGTACTTGAACAGACATATCACTTATCAGAGTTTAGAAACATATATCAGACAACAGTCAGTACTTAAAGACATTTATCAATTAAGCACAGAATACACAATGAGATTAATTCTGTAAATACTGAGCATAAAGTCTGATAACACAGAACAAGACTAAGCAGATTTAGAGAAAGAACCTGAAACCATTCCAAGTTCATTTACCAATCTTGTAAAAGTAGCTTCACACAGTGGTTTTGTGAAGATATCTGCTAGTTGTTGATCTGTGGAAACAAAATGTAATTCCACTGTACCTTCATCCACATGTTCCCTGATGAAGTGGTACCTGATGCTGATGTGCTTTGTCATAGAGTGTTGAACTGGATTACCTGTCATAGCAATAGCACTTTGATTATCACAGTAAATAGGGATTTTGAAATATGTTAACCCATAATCCAGTAACTGATTCTTCATCCAAAGAATCTGTGCACAACAGCTTCCTGCAGCAATATACTCTGCTTCTGCAGTTGATGTGGAAATTGACTTTTGTTTCTTGCTGTACCAAGAAACCAATCTGCCTCCAAGAAATTGACAGCTTCCACTTGTGCTTTTCCTGTCAATTTTGCAACCTGCAAAATCTGCATCTGAGTAACCTATTAGTTTAAAATCTGATTCTCTAGGATACCATAATCCCAGAGCAGCTGTTCCTTTAAGATACTTAAAGATTCTTTTTACAGCTGTTAAGTGAGGTTCTCTTGGATCTGCTTGAAATCTTGCACAAAGACAGGTAGCATACATGATATCAGGTCTACTAGCAGTTAGATAGAGTAGAGAGCCAATCATACCTCTGTAGTCAGTAATATCTACTGATTTACCGGTATCCTTATCCAGTTTTGTTACAGTGGCCATTGGAGTGGATGCACTTGAATAATGTTGCATTCCAAATTTCTTCAGCAAGTTTCTGGTGTACTTGGTTTGACAAATAAAGGTGCCTTCCTCATTCTGCTTGACTTGAAGGCCCAGAAAATAGCTAAGTTCCCCCATCATACTCATCGGATATCTTGACTGCATTAGTTTGGCAAATTTCTTGCAAAGTTTGTCATTTGTAGATCCAAAAATGATATCATCAACATAAATCTGGACCAGAAGTAAGTCCTTTCCATGGTTGGGGTAGAACAGTGTTTTGTCTATTGTCCCTCTGTTGAATCCACTTTCCAGAAGAAACTGAGCTAAAGTCTCATACCATGCTCTAGGAGCTTGCTTAAGTCCATAAAGTGCTTTATCAAGCCTGTAGACATAATCTGGATGTTTGGTATCTACAAAACCTGGAGGTTGTTCAACATATACCTCTTCCTCCAATTCTCCATTGAGAAAAACACTTTTCACATCCATTTGAAAGACAGTAAACTTTTTGTGAGCAGCATAAGCCAAGAATATCCTTATGGCTTCTAACCTAGCAACTGGTGCAAATGTTTCATCATAATCAATTCCCTCATGTTGAGAATATCCTTTTGCAACTAGCCTTGCCTTATTCCTTGTAATTATGTCATCACTGTCAGTTTTGTTTCTGAATACCCACTTTGTACCAACAACAGATCTATTCTTTGGTCTTGGCACTATGGTCCAGACTTTGTTTCTTTCAAATTCATTCAACTCTTCCTGCATTGCTTGCACCTAATCAGCATCTTGAAGAGCTTCTTCCACTTTCTTTGGCTCAGTCTGAGAGAGAAAAGAATTGTAAAGACATTCATATGAAGTACCTGTTCTAGTTCTGACACCTGCATCAGGATTTCCAATTATCAAATCAGGTGTATGTGATTTTGTCCACTTCCTTGCAGATGGAAGGTTTTCTCTAGAACTGGATGCTCCCCCATGATCCATGTTATCTTCATTTTCATTTTCTGATGCTCCCCCTGAAACTATGCTCTCTGAGTTGGAGTCTTCAATATTTAAATTTTCAGCACTATCAGAACTTGGCTTATCAGAACTTGACGAATCAGAATTTGAAGAGCCAGATGTATGTTCTGATGTTTCTTGAGCGGTGGTAGGATCTTGAGTATGCTCCCCCTGCATCGGTGCATCTTCCCTTGGCGTAGCCACCACAGTTTCAATAACATCAGAGTTTATTCCATCAGAGTTTACAGTATCAGGACTTAGACTTTCAGGATTTTCAGTATCAGAATTTGAGTCTTCATTTTCAAATCTCAGCTGATCATGGTCAATGAAATCTTCAAGACCAGTAATCTTCTTGTCATCAAAAGAGACATTGATAGATTCCATGACTACTTTTGTTCTCAAATTATAGACTCTGAAGGCTTTTATGGAAAGTGGATATCCAACAAAGATTCCTTCATCAGCTTTTAGATCAAACTTTGATAGCTGTTCAGTATGAGTCTTGAGAACAAAACACTTGCATCCAAATACATGAAGGTATTTCATATTTGGCTTCTTTTTCTTCACCATCTCATATGGTGTTTTTCCATGCTTGTTAATGAGTGTTGCATTTTGAGTAAAATAAGCAGTCTGCACAGCTTCAGCCCAGCAATAGGTTGGAAGCTTTGCTTCTTCAAGCATTGTACGTGCAGCTTCAATGAGAGTTCTATTCTTCCTTTCAACAACTCCATTTTGCTGTGGAGTTCCAGGAACAGAAAATTCCTGCTTTATTCCATGGCTTTTGCAGAACTCTTCCATTATCAAATTCTTGAACTCAGTGCCATTATCACTCCTTAAAACTTTCACAGAATCTTTGACCATTTTATCCAGATGTTTGACATGATCAATCAAGATTGATGCAGTTTCACTTTTTGTATGCAAGAAATACACCCATGTGTATCTGGTGAACTCATCCACTATGACCAACGCATACTTCTTCTTTGCAATAGACATGACATTTACTGGACCAAATAGATCAACATGTAGTAGATGATAAGGCTCAAGAATTGATGATTCAGTCTTGCTCTTGAATGAAGATTTTCTTTGTTTGGCTTTCTGACATGAATCACAAAGACCATCAGGAGCAAATACTGTGTTTGGCAATCCTCTCACAAGATCTTTCTTGACCAGTTCATTTATATTGTTGAAATTTAAATGAGAGAGTTTCTTATGCCAATTCCAGCTTTCTTCAATTGATGTTCTACTCATCAGACAGATTGCAGAACCATCAGTACTTGTTGAAAGCTTAGCTTCATAAATGTTACCACGCCTGTATCCTTTCAGAACAACTTTGCCTTTAGATTTACTCACAATTTCACAGTGTTCTTCAAAGAAATCAACATGATAACCTCTGTCACAGATTTGACTTATACTCAGTAGGTTGTGTTTAAGTCCTGAGACCAGAGCTACTTGTTTAATTATGACATTTCCAAGATTGATATTGCCATATCCCAATATTTTTCCAATATTGCCATCTCCATAAGAAACACTTGGGCCAGCTTTCTCCACAAAGTCTGATAGCAGGGCCTTATTTCCAGTCATATGTCCTGAACATCCACTGTCCAGAACTAGAATATTTTTCCTGTTGCCCTGCAATCACAAAGACCACTAATTATTAGTTTTAAGGACCCAGACTTGCTTGGATCCTTTGGCCTTATTAAGTTTGTTAACATTTGCAGCGGATTTAGCATCAGAGTTTATGTTAACATTTTTCTTATCAGAACTTACACTATCAGACTTTGAATCAGAATTTACACTAGAAGGAACAATGGAAACTTTCTTCAAAGAAGGTTTTATTTGATAATAATCATAGTACAAGCTATGATATTCCTTACAAGTATAAATGGAATGCCATAAACTACCACAATGAAAACAAGGATTTTGTGGTTTGTATCTAACAGACTGACTCTTAACTCCTGACTTTGAAGGTAAGGAGTTAATATTCTTATTCTTCCTGCAAAAAGAAGCCAGATGGTTAGAACTTCCACAGTTATGACATGTTTTCCTAGAAGCATCAGGAACAGGTTTATAATTATTGCTTTTATTCACACCTTCCTTTCCATTCCTATTTTTCCTAGGTGATTTTACCTTGTTTGCATTCTTAACATCTTTCAGCTTATGCTTAAGCTGCTTCTTTGTCATTAAGCCTATGTTCACTTCAGCTGTCTTTTCCTGTTTTAGTTTGTCAGAAGTTAATTTCTTTGTAACTTCTGATTTTTCATTTTCAGACTTTACAGTTACAAACTTAACAGGTTTTAACTTTGGCTTTTGCTTATCAACAGACTTAATTTCTTCAGTTCCTTTATCATTCTTATCTTCTCCATAACCTAAGCCCTCTTTCCAGTTTCCACTACTTAGCAAATCTTGAGTTGTTTTGCCAGAGTTAGTCCAAGTCCTGATAATCTCTCTTTCCTTTTCTAACTCAGTTTTTAGAGATTCATTTATTTTTAGCACTTCATTCCTAACATAAAAAGCATCATCTCTATCCTTCTGAGTTTGATGGAACATGACTAACTCTTTTTTTAAGAAATCATTTCTTTTCTTAAATGCAAGATTTTCAGAAGTTAATCTTTCACATGTTAAAGTTTGATCTCTATAACTAACAAACATGATTTTAAGATATCTTCTCAACTCATTAATATCATAAGTATGAAAAGCATAAGTAGTCTGAGGTACCTTTGTTTCAGCAGCTTCAGAACTGCTCTCAGCATTTTCTTTATCAGCATTTGCCATCAATGCATAGTTTTCCTCACTTTCAGAGTCTGAGGTGTCTGTCCAGCTTTTCTGCTTTGTGACAAGAGCCTTGCCTTTGTCACCCTTTACCTTCTTGCAATCAGGAGATATGTGGCATTTCTCACCACAGTTATAGCATTTAACATTGGTGTAATCTCCTCTGTCAGACTTTCCTCCTCTGCCTTCAGATCTTCTGAAATTCTTCTTATCAGAACTTATGCCTTTCCTGGAAAACTTCTTTCCCTTCCTGAACTTCCTGTATGCAATCTTTGTGATTCCTTTCACCATAAGAGCACACAGCTTCATCATCTCCTCATCAGCATCAGTCTCAGGCAAGCTTTCAGAATCTGAGTCATCATCACTCTCAGAACTTGATGACTCAGTATCAGACTTTATGAAAAGAGCTTTACCCTTGTCTTTCTTTGAGGAAGCTGCTTTGGGGAATTCTTCTTCAGCCTTAAGAGCAATTGTCCTTGACTTTCCTCCTTTCCTCTTGCTTCTTTGTTCCATCTCCAGCTCATGAGTCTTGAGCATTCCATAGATTTCGTCAAGAGTTGTTTCATCAAGATTGTATTTGTCTCTTATTGTCGTTGCCTTCAAATCCCAGCATTCAGGAAGAGCTAACAGTAACTTAAGGTTTGAATCTTCAAGATAATACTCTTTATCAACCAATGACAAATCATTCAAAAGTTTGACAAATCTATCATATAAATCATTCAATGACTCATTAGTCTTTGAGTCAAAGTGTTCATACTCTTGAGTGAGTATTGTCTTCCTGTTCTTCTTAATTGTGTCAGTTCCCTGACACCTTGTTTCCAGAGCATCCCATATCTCCTTAGCAGTCTTGCAGTTGATTACCCTGTTTGACATTACATTATCAATGGCACTATGCAGTAAGTGTCGTACCTTAGCATCCTTAGCAATTGATGTTATATCTTCAGCAGTATAATCACTCTTATCCTTTGGTACGGTCTTTGCTGCTTCACCTGCAACTGCAACAGCGGGCTTGGTTGGTTTGTGAGGGTCTTCCTTGATTCTATCAAGGTATTCTGGATCTGTTGCTTCCAGGAACATGGTCATCCTTACCTTCCATATGGGATATTCAGATGGTCTCAGTATGGGAACTCTGATGGTCTCATATCGACTCTGAATTTGTGTCTTTGGTGGTTCCTCAGTTTTGGTAGGCTTAGTTAGAGTTTCTGTGTCCGACATGATTGTGTTTGGATCTTTAACTGTATGTATGTTAATAGATAGGCTCTGATACCAATTGTTAGGTCACACACACACTGTAGAGGGGGTGAATACAGTGTATAGTACACTCAAATCGAACTTTAAGAACTTAAGTAACAGAAAATAAACTTTATTGAAACAATAAACTCTGTTACAGTATGGAACTGTTACCTCTCAGTGATGAACAAATATCACGAGAGCTGCTAGGGTTACAATGAATAATCTTCTCTAATAATGATAACACTTATAGTGTAAACCCTATGTCTGTGTTTATATACTACACAGTTACAAGATAATCGCTAATTGATATGGAATATAATTCTGCTTCCTAAAATATATCAATCAGATATCTTTTCTTCCAAGTATTCCATTCTTTACAGAATTCCTTCTTCATGCATATCTCTTCTTATGTTTATCTTGATCTTCTTTCCTTTAATCAGCTACTGTCCTTATCTAATCGTCCTTCAGCACTTAAGTTCTGATATCTATCTTCTGATGATTTTCTCCTGATAACATAAGTACTGATATCCTTAAGTCCTGACTTCCAGTATAAGTATTGATCAACAGTTAAGTACTGATTTATCCTGTTCAAGTAAGATCTGAAAGCTAAACATAAAACATATTAGCCATGACATTATCAAATATATCTAACAACTTATTTCTTACTAAATTATTGAAATGAAATTTAAAAATAAAAGATAAATTACACACGTTTCGAAATTTTTTATATTTAAGATACATCCTCAATTCAAAATATACTAACATATAAATATATTTAGGCACACATTCAATTCAAAAATATATTAAATTATTTATTTGAGAAGTATTTTTAAGAAAATTACAGGACCATACATTATTATAAAATTTCCATGACATATTAAGAAAATTAAAATATTAGAGGTGAAAAACATTTTCATCTTTATATGTTGTCTTTTGTAGTTAAATCATTAGGACTAATCTTCTGTAGACAAATTTTAACTGAGATAGAGTAAATTATAAGTTCAGAAAGTCGTATCAAGCATTAAAGTCCAGGGAGCTTGTTGTATATTATTGTTTTGACTAATATTCATGATGCCACACATAGTCGATTAGTCGATTAAAAATGAGATGACAAAATTGATTTGATATTTATATGATAGGTCTAAGCAATGCTTGTAAGAATATCTTGATTAACATATGAAATGATATATTTAAGTATTAGACGATATTTATGTTGATGATCTATTACAAACAATAACTAACCCGTGCGAGTCACGGGTCATTTTCTAGATATTTTTGTACATTATACAATTATATTAGTAAAAATTTTAATCGTTTTCTTATTGATAAATATTGTATAACGTCTAAAACATATCAAATACAAGTTGAGTATCTATCAATGTGTATGATTTCATATAAAATATTAATAACGTTCATAACGTTTTTAAATATATCTCATTAACTATAATATATATTTTCTTATTTGTGTCGTGTAATTTGTATTTATTAAATAAATACAAGTAGGATAGTCTCTATAATGTACGTGTAAAAGAAAAAAATTATAGTTAATCCATCAAATATTGTCAATATGTTTATAAAAAGAAACTAAAAATTAACATATATGTATATTACAGAGTTGAGTAAATTTTTTGAGTTTTGGTCAAATAAACCTGGAATAATGAGGTATTTTATTACTAAAGTCATTACTAATTTACAATTATCTTGCTTAATTTAAAAGGACCAGTAATGTATAATTAAAGTGGTCAAGAGCTGCAATCGTAAATTCAACAAAGTGGAATTTACAATTCAATTAATATAAGTATATTTTTTAAGAAAAATATTATTTTTTTAATTCAACGTTTATGTTAATTTAATATCATTGCTAATTTCTAATGTCTTAATTCATTAACTAAAGTTGATCTCGACCATGTATTTACCTTTTAATCATCTCCATTATACAAAGTTAATTTTATAAGATGTTCGATTATTGTCAATTCATAAATTAAAATTGACATAATCTATTTAGTTTTTAAAACATTGAAAAAAAACATAAATTTAATTGATCATTCTTATTTTCAGAACATAAAAGACTTTTGTTATTTTCTTATAGTATATATATCAATAACTCTGAAATACAACATCAAAATTGAATCTTTTAATATTGGTTAAGATAAAGTCACATGTGTGTTTATGTATGTAAATTATTATTTATTATATTTTTGAGTAAATTATGTTGGTCTCGTTTATTTATATTCAAGATATCTTGGTTATGTACATATCTAATTGTTATTCAGTAAATTACTCAAATAACATGTATTTATGATTATTCGAAAATTATAATTATCTAATAAATAAATTACAATTATTTATATATCATAGTCGTGTTACCACTAAAAATTAAACAATATCTATTTTTACTCAACAAAGCAGACTATGAGTCATGGATCTGACATAAAATAATTCATATATCGTCAAGACTAACTACTGATATTCAGAAGTTTTTTTTTCAAGAATCTGAAGATAAATTTGTACTAATATCATCATTCAAATCATTTTATAGTTTCTTTCATTTACTATACTAATATTTCTTTTTCTAGTAACTTTATAACATTATATACCATTTTTCTAAAATTAAATATTTGATATTATAAAATTTATCCTTATTGGTAAGATATTCTCGTCGAGATCGTAATTTAAATTTATTAAATCTAGATAGTGATGATGTATTTTCAAAAGGATCATGTATTCAAATTGCGAGTATTTTTCAAAATGGGTAAAATTCTTATTTTGAAGCTAGTAATTTTGATACATAAATCAATTGACTTGATTCTATAAAGAACCCAAAAATATTAATTTTGTTGGTAATATTTTCTCGTCAAACTCGTAATTCAAATTAAACCTATGTAGTGACGTGGTATTTACGGGCAGGCCATTTAGTTAGATTTCGAGTATTTTCTGAAAAATGGGTCAAATTCTAAATTTGAATTCAAAATAAATCGAAATACGCTAATTATAACTTGTCTAAATATGTAGTATATATATATTATTTATATAAGTGTATCTCTTTTTAACATAAAAAAAATTAATTATATGTACAATTTATTTTTTATTAAAAATATATATTAAAAGTATATGAGACATACTTTTCAAACTAAATTATTTAATAAGTAAGGTAATGATCCGTTTATATACTGTACTTAACTTTATATCTCAAATTCAATTGTTCAAAACTAACTCTACAAATATATTAGTAATCATGTTTAAAGTTAAATAAATTGTCGTTATTTACGACACTCACATATTATGTGTATGATAAAAAACTTAAGTAACAGTTTGGCGTCGGGTTCAATTCCTCCCAACAACCTCTTTAATTTAAAATACAAGGGAAAATTAGTCATTTCAATGAGACTTTTTAATCTTATGAATTTATCCTCTTGTTCTCTTATTATATATAGAAGAGATGGATATATTTATGTTGTGAATAATGGATCGTCCTATATAATGCATTTTATTGAATTTGTGACGTTCAGAAAATTAGAACTCAGGAAATATAATATCAGGCATTTTTAATTTATTGTTGCATATACAAGCTGTAATTTTTTTAATTATAAGATGTGTAAAAAAATTAGACATAAAGAACACGACACAAAGAACATGGAGCACCATTTTTTAATGTCGTTCAGGGTAACCATAATCTTGGGGTCGGCCATGTTTACTAATTATGTATATTCTGAAAATTAATATAATTTGTTTGAGCCGAAAAATCAATATGTATCACCAACTATATATCCCCCGACTATTTCAAAAATAAAATACATTTCAATAACATGGAATAATCAAAACCTAATGGCATAAGTCATTTACTTCTTTTAATATTGTTATCATGAGATATTTAATTTACACGCAAGTCAGGTTAATCAATTGTATAATAAATTTCTTTTGTTTCATTCAAAATTTAAATACTTTTAAACTTTTATTTAGTTCATTCTGATGTCAACACATTCACGATTAATTTGAAATTTCAGGTTGTTGATATTTTGATTATCAATGTTATGCTAACAGTTAGGACAACCATGATCGTATTAGTGTGTATTTTGAATATTTGACATAAGATCTTGATGAGTGGTTATTTTACTTATCTAGAGCTCACATTTTGTGAAATTTTATCTTCTTGAATTCAGACTAACAATGTGCATGAGAATACATGTGAGAGGATTTGAAATAAATTTAAGTATTGGATTACATAATATTATATTATTTTTTGTACGTAACATATATTTTGCTTCAAAAAACTGTAGTTATTGCTGAGAAGGATGGTTTCAACACTATAATTTTGGACATTTTTAAAAGGTGACGTTAAAAAAAATACTATTAGGTCTAATAAATTGAGATGCGGTCGATGATTTTAAAAAGGAAATGTCAATAATTGATAGAGACACATTATCAAGTTTGATTTGAAGGCCTTTCTACCTTTAATTAAGTATGACCGGAGAAAGAGAATTGAGAGGGATTATCCCTTCCTTATTTATTAACTTTTTCCAATTCAAGAACTATAATCATGTCGTTTCAATTCTAAATTCTTGTATTTTCACATAGAGGGAAACATGTCAGCAGATACGTTTCTTTTATTCATTAAACTTTAGAAAATTTCATTAAAAAAATGCATGATAAGTTTTTAAATGTGAAGATTGCGATAAAATATAAAATTTAATTACGACTCTACCAAAACTATAAAGAACGTGAAACATTCAACAATCAGTTGTAAAAATAAAAATAAAATGACTTTATGATTATACCTCATTTTGCTCGGTCGTAAATTCATTTAACATCATTTAATCTTACAACATTTCACTATGTGGATTACCAAAGGTCAACCCTAAATCCTTCATATAGTAAAATAATTATGTCGTATGTTAAACGTGGGTGAATGAGATTCAGCAATGATAATACCAAGTACACGATTATGACATGCAAACTAGGAAAATAAATTAAAATTTTCTTAGACCAAACCTAATTCAAATCATATCTCATTTCAACATGTTTCACTCGCTTATATATAGTATTTTTTATCATCCAAACTGATTAAAAATTTCATTTTATAAAGTAATTTTTATAAACTAAATCCCAGTCTCAAATTGTCTTTATGCTCATGAGATTTAATTACTTTCATATCATCAAAAGTTTTAGCTATAAATTGGACGCAAACATTTTTATTTTCCAATATCGAATATCTTATCACGCTTAAATAATTTAGTGTGAATAAATACACACACATCTACCGTTATTACAATCAAAATATTTATATAAATTTATTTCTCGATTTTTTGGTATAAGAATTTATTTTTATTATAAAAGTACCAATTGATCTTATTAAAAAAGTGTCAAGTTATAATGTGACTTGTTCTCAATTATAATAGAAGAGAGGCTTATATAGTCAACAACCAAACATAATAAAGGAAAATATCCTAATAAGAAAACCATTATAATAATGAAACTATCAGATAAAATAATATCATTATATATGTTAATATCTCCCCTCAAATTCACGATGTTGAATCGGGAGTTTGCCAACCAAGAGACGGAGTCACAGAGCCAAACAAATCCAAAGCTGCAACATCAGATTCAAGAGCATCCAAACAAATCCAAAAACAGAGTTACCAATCCAAACAAACCAAAAACTTCCAAACGAATCCAAAGACGCAACAACAAAAGGGAACGCAACAACAAAAGAGAAATCATCCAAAGTCGCAACAATCCAAGAGAAAACAAAGCAATCAAATCACCAAAGTAACAAATCTGCAACCATCGAAAATAATACCAAAACTATATGCGGAACTGAATCCGAATCCAAAACTAAACTCCATAATCAACCCAAAATAAACTCCAAATAACTGAATCCAAGTCAACAAACTGTATCTAATCCTCAACCAAATAAAAATTATATCCCAATTCAAATTATATCTGAATCTAATCAAATCCCACAAATGGGCAGTGTGCCTAGAGCACCAAATAAACTAAACCAATGTGACTAGAGCGTCAAATAAACTAAATCAATCCCCGTGAAGGGTATTGTGCCTAGAGCACCAAATAATCTAAATCAATCCCTCAAATGGTCCATGTGCCTAGAGCACCAAATAAACTAAACAATCTCTCGTAGGGTCAATTTGTCTAGAGCACCAAATATACTAAATCAATGTACCTAGAGCACCAAATAACCTACACCAATTTCGTGAAGGGCCGATATGCCTCTAGCACCGGATAAAATAAAATAAAAGGTGGAGCAGTATACATATGTGCCTAGGGCTACCCCCATCATCAACACGAGAAAAGAAAACGAAAATAAGAGGGAAAGAAAGAAAAAAAATAATATTACAAGAAGAAACGATAATCATAGAACATGTTCTAAACCTCACATATGGCACTCAAGCCCTCAACCCGATATAACTCATCATCCACTTATCCCGGATCGAACCATAGCTCTTGAGATCATGATAAATATAGATAGGAGAATGAAAAGTAGGATTTTATTATAATGTGACTTGTTCTCAGTTACAATAGAAGACAGAATTATATAGTCAACAACCAAACATAATAATGGAAATTATCATAATAAGAAAACTATTACAATAATGAAACTATTCAATAATATAATATCATTATATATGTTAATAAAATTAGGTAATGATAATACCAAGTACACGATTATGACATGCAAACTAGAAAAATAATTCAATATTTTCTTAGACCAAACCTAATTCAAATTATATCTCATTTCGACTTGTTTCATTCGCTTATATCTAGTATTTTTTATCATCCAATTTGATTAAAAAAATTCATTTTATGTAGTCATTTTAATAAACTAAATCCCAGTTTTAAATTGTCCTTATGCTTATGAGATTTAATTACTTTTATATTATCAAAAGTTTTAGCTATAAATTGGACGCAAACATTTTTATTTTCTAATATCGAATATCTTCTCATGCTTAAATAATTTAGTGTGAATAGATACACACACATGTACAGTTATGATAATCAAAATATGTATATAAATTTATTTCTCGGTTTTTTGGTATATGAATTTATTTTTATTATAATAGTACCAATTGATCTTATTAAAAAAGTGTCAAAGTTCGCGTTGAATCTTGTTTAGTTTAAGGGCTAAGTATCTAACAAACGCTTAATATGCATTTATTTTTTACAAAATTAGAAACATGTTATTACACATAACTCTTTTTAAAAATCAACTCATTTAAATTAATATGTTACTCTTTCTTGTTGCTATAATCAAAATTAACTTTTTAGCAATCATCATAAATTCTATTAAAAAGGTATGTCATGCATTAATTTTAAAATTAACACTCAATTAAATTTGTCTTTAGTTGACATACATTAAGAATATCAAGTAAAAAAGTTATTTCCATCATTTATATCCTTCCGTAATTTCCATTTATTTCTACCGCTCATAATTTATCCACTCTCATAGGTCTTCACCACAAAGAAATCTCCACTTCTTTATTACCCGTAATTTTCTATATTATTCATTTATACATTTTGATCACGAATAATTTTTTCAATAATATTCACATAGTCTTCAGTAAAATTATATGAAAATAGGTATTACGAAACTTAATTTCACTGAGATGAAAAATGGAGCGACTGTATAATAAAAAGACTTAGTTTACAGAGCATGGGGTCAATGTATTGTGTATTTTTATTATTTTTATTTTTTGGAAACTATTTAAATGTAGCTTAAGTGTGTGTTGTGAAAACATTATTTAAGTGCATAATATGATTAAAGATAACTTTCAATATACAATACTTGTTTGTATTCAAAAGTAAATTCTCAATTATTTTTTTCTTTATAGAGATATAATAATGGGTCATTTGATTCGCTAAATTCTAGATACATGTATGGGTTTTGGTCATTTCAATCCAACCCCATACCTAACGTTTGGTTTAGGAAAAAAGAATCTGATACCCATTACTCAAACCGTCGAAGTATGAATTTTTCATACCTGAAGGGGAGGTAGGTATGAGGGAGTGGTATGTGAATCAACTTAAATTATACTATTTTAATTTTTATTTAGGCAATTGAATATAAATGTTTAATATCAAAATAAATCTATTAACCAAAAATATATAAAATAAAGATAAAACAAATATATTTAATTAAATTAAAATTATTGAATTAAACTATTTTAAATTTTAAAAATATATATTTTAACACTCAACGAAATAAATATATCAGGTATGATACCTCATTCTCATACCACTCTAACCTTATTCTCGATTACAACTCTATACCACATCTTGAACGAAACGACCCTAAGAGATTTTCAAATCAAATACACAAAAAAGAAGAAGTGAATAATGCACATTATATTAGATGTGCAAAATCCGTTTGGTTATAGATGATTCATAAAATAGTAAGAGATAAACTCTAATGAGCTCAATATTTAGACCATTTTAGTAAACTTTTTATGACGTTCGTTCAATTTATCAATGTAATGTTACTTTCATTCTTCATTCATGTTCTTCTACGTATCTCCCCAAATTTCTTTGCAGTCTTTTCATGTGCACTATACAACATGAGACAATTTACGAAAGCACGCATTCTTGATCTTTATTTCCTTGAATATCTTAATTTTAATCGTTGCTGCAATTTGAATTTGGCTAGGTCCAAATATCGTGAACTTTAACTTGACTGATTGTCTATACGAAATAAACATTCTACCGCATATTATATTCTTCATCTTCTTAACTGGTGGCCCACATACCATATTCTATTACTTTCCTCTTCACTTCAACCTTGGCCTAGTATTATTTTCTCAATATTACTATCAAACTTTGAACTTTTATTATAATCCATCCCCATGCACACAGTCATTTTCGTTACTTTTATTTTGGTTTTTAAAATATATTGTCACTCGGATCATCTGTGTTATCATTTAACTGTCACTATCAATATGATACACACCTTTTTTAAATATCATTATCCTTCATGTCCAATTCACCTCCGGTGAGCTCATTTTCACTATCATTTGGTGTTTCAGATGGAGATTAGACTATAATATAAAAAATATGGTCTACGTAAATTTCAATTCTTTCATGAGGCAAATATAAATCTATCATATCTCTCGTAAAAGCATCATTATCAATAAGTATAAAATTGTTGTTTCAAAGTATACAAGATATTGTAGGTCGTAATTAAATTCTTTGACCCAATCATCCAAATCTCGAAAATATTTCAAGTAACTGCCATGCTTTTCATTTAAATCCATTTGTCCATTATTTAGGGCCAGTGCTAGTCACTGAGAGACCTGAGGAGAGACTAAAATGTGAGGCCTTGATTCCAAACAAATACTTAATTATATATTAATTGAATGAAACTTACTTAATATTTTACCATTTAATTTTTTAGGATAATTTTTATGTAAAATTATTTCTACATTATTGATTATATTTTTGTATCATTTTTTGTTTGTTATAGAGTTTAATATAATATATATAAACATTTTTTCAAATAATTTAATAATAGGGACCAAAATACTATTCTGTGTAAAATTATTTGTGATATTTTGTACTGATTTGGATTTTTATTTAATAAATATTGATGTATTATTGTAGGTATCAAGGAGTTATAATAAAAGAAGCCTTAAAGTTTACAAAATCAGATTTGGAGTTTAATTTGATTTAAAATCGGATTTTATGGGCAAGCTGCGCAGTTTACACTGTCTGGGCAATATCTGGAGTTTCAGAAGTCCGATTCTGATAATTTAACAGCCCACGAATTTAAGGTCCAGCCGAATAAGCCCAGAATTTGAGTCCAAAAGTCAACTATAAATTTCCACTTTCTCGGAATTCAATTATAATTGGAAAATCTCCTTGTATTTGCTTTAATTCATTAAGAAAGACTTTGATTGGATATTATTAGATTAAAGATCAGATCTAATACAGAGAAGGGAGGCAAGAGACAAGTACCCGCACAAGGGAGGAGGATAAAAAGCCATCAACGAGGAAGATTTCAACCACTGAAGACATTCAATTGGCTTTATTTTCTCTTATCTTTTATTTATCTCTTCTTATGAACATGTGTTCGTTATCCTGGGATTGTTTTGATACTTTGATTATGAACTAAATTTATATGAGTTAGGATTTTATGAAACCCTGGTGTGGGATTGTTGGTATTTTTATAAGAATTATTATATGCAGCCTGCATTTTATTCATTCAAGTGGATATCATGATACATGTTATTATCTGATCAACTCTAGTAGGTTAACGGATTAATTATAATACTGAGAGGGTTATAGTTAATTGACACAATACTTGAATGGTGCATGCTTATATCTTTTAATTGTAACATTGTTACAGTATAGACATATATTGTGAGCATGCATAGCTTTGTGAATTGGTGCTTAAATAAATTTTGAAGAGTAAATTGGCATAGACATATGTTAGTTTATTTTATAGAAATTATACCGTAGTGATTTCAAGATGAACATATGATCATTGAATTCTAGCTAGTGAGCTGTGATCTTGTTGTAGTATTACACTGCTTTATTACTGACATGAACATATTAGGGGGAAGTAATATCCTGACTCAGCTTTCGTATCTAAAACTCATCCACTCTCTTTGCCAGTAAAGTATTAGTTAGTTAATGTAGTTGTTAATTAATTAGCTCAATTAGATAAAGCAAAACTCAATTCTTGTGTTCAATAACTAAATTTTTTGATATTAAATTTTGATTTACACACATAAATAGTCCTTGAGGAACAATATCTGGTAATTACTACTATATTACTTATTTGTAATTGTATACACTTGTGCAACAGTATTTTACGTAACAAGTTTTTGGTGCCGCTGCCGGGGACTATTCTAGTGTTTATTGTAAATTTAACTATCTTGCAATTTGGTTTGATTTTATGTGCTTAAAGTGACTAACTCTTGTTGTTTATCAGGTACAACTTAGAGTTATTTATTCTCCATATGAGATGGATATGATGTATGATGAAGAGTGTGCTAATCAAGACCGCGAAATCTTTTTCTTGCAGGAAAGAATAACTTCTATGTACGAGATAGTTAAGAATTTATGCACGGGAACAAATTTGCCTATTTTGCAACCACTGATTCTGCCATGGAGTTGAGATGACGATGTTTCATGTGTGTATTGTTGTGGTGCTCATACATATGACTATTGTCCTTCTAATCCCGATTCAATTTGCTTCGATGTCAATCAGTATTTGGTGCAAACTCCTAATTATTCATGGATTGATGAAGGAGCTTTTTATGGAATTCCATCAATGGAATCTAGCTATTTGTTGGGGCAAAAACAGGTGCTAAAATTACACACAAGTATACGCGTTAGCAAGTAGTATAAGATATAAATCAGATTCGTACCCACAGAGACTCTTTTTAGTTAACTTAAGATTTTGCCCCTATGCAATAATGGTATGGCTATCGCTCAATGCTAAGACAGGTAACAAATTGAGTTTTGATTTAACTAAGAGATTATACTAAATAGCATTAACTAAGAGAATTAAGATTGACTTACTTATATCAGAATAAATATGGAATTCTAACTTCATTAAATACTTCATTCAAAGTCATTGTTCTTAACCTTGGCATGCAATGATGATGACAACTAATCAGATAACACGAAACTAGTAAACGCCAATTTTCGTTGTACTAATACCCTACTATCAGACATCCACATAAGAGATATAATCTAAATAGACACCAATTATGTTGAGACCCTATATGTCTATAGAATTTGACAACATAAAGGTTTAATGCGCAAGTTATCTATCATGATTACATTGTGCAAGTAAGATGGTTAAAATTACCTACGAATCATGTATAATAAATACATGAACCTATGCTAGCATGACAAGTTTTAAGCCTCTATATTCACTTTCGCTTCAATAGAGATTAACACGCTATCTTATATGTTAGCTACGCACATAAGACGAATAAGCACAACCAATACTAGTATATCAATCAATCACCACACACCAAGATATTAAAACAAATTAACTATAAAAATCCATAAGTAAATCCGTTAGAAACCCACGATAATGATTAGTTCATAACCAAACTCGTCGTCACCATGGGTTCCAATGAAAACATGATAATAAACAATATAAGAGTACTAGGGTTCAAGTCAAATTGAAATCAAGCATCCAAAGTATCAACTATATCGAAGAATACAAAAGTCTTCTTCTCCGTAGCCGTCTTGTGCTCTCTAGGTCTTCTTATTGCTCTCCCCGGTCTCATTGTTGTTAAAAACGTCTTATTTAGGGTATAGATAGGCTTCAGGATCGAACTGGGATTCAGAATCTCCAAAACGGACTCGAATCAGGATTCTGGCTGAACGGACCCGCGCGGCCGCCCCGCATACCAGCGTGGGCGCGCGCTATTTCTGGAAGTCTGGCGCGGCCGCCCCGCATACCACGCGCCATGCTACTGTAATTGGAATTCTGAATTTTCTTCTTTTGGTTGTAACTTTTGCTTCACTCGTCAGAATTTGATGAATAAGCAGTCCACGCGAAGCTCTCGAGATCCTCTAGAATTTGGGAATGGACTTGACTTCAGATTCTTGGTTTTTTCAGCATATATTCAATAAAAGCTCCATTCTTCCTCCAACTAGTGCCTGTAATGCATAAACACAAAAACATATCAAAATACCAACAACCTGAGTCCAAAACATCAACTTAAGCTTGAAATAAAGCGTTCCAAGTAGATATAAAAATCCACTTATCACTATTCATATTTTCAACAATCTCAAGAACAAGAGCATGATGATGAGAAGGAGCATGAAAAACCCATGTTTGTTGAAAGCAAAAAAAAATGGAGGTCTTCCAAGAAATATATGATCTTGAGGGGTAAATAAATGAATCTTCAACAATACTTATTGTTGATATTCTAGGTTCTGATAAATTAGAGCATATTCCATATGAAGATCCATTGGAGCAGCACATAAATATTCTTGGTAATAGACATAAGAATAAGGAAGACGAACCTTTAATCTTAGTAGAGGTAAATTCACAAGAATCAGAAACATTGCATTATATTGATACACCAGAAGGGCTATCTACAGAAGTCAACCTCCTAAAGCATCTATCAAAGAACCACCTGATTTGGAATTGAAGATGTTTTTTCATTCTAAAGAGGTTTATTGGAGCTATTCTCCGACTTTGTCGATCATTATCTCAGCAGATTTACCTCCTGATAAAGAAGAATAATTTTTGGAGATTTTGCAAACGCTCAAGTCAAGTAGTGGATTGATGATCTCAAATATTCGGGATATCAGCTATTATGTCGGTATACAAACATGGCGTGAGGACAATGTCACAAGCACTTTTGAAGGGATGAGGAAGACAAATCTTATTATAAAGGATGTGGTCGGAAAAGATAATTAAATGGCCATTAGGAGACGCGGTGCGGAATTTTACACCACAGTGTGAAATTGTCAAGTAAAGATTGATTTTATGTCTAGCCAAAGACATTAAAGAAAAGCGCTTCTTGGGAGGCAAGCAAAGACTATATTATTAGTTAGAGTTTATTTTTTCACTCCCACAAGTTGCCTTGATGTGTTTGTTTGAAGTGGTAGTTACAGGCGCTGAAGATGAAAAAATCGCAAGAAATTTTTTGGTTGAGTCAGCTTCCTTGTTTTTGCGTTTTCTGGAGTTTCGACGGTCGGATCGTCCTCAATTTTGGACAACATCTTCCTTAGTCCGAAATCTAACTTTTGAACGATGGAGATCGGATTTGGAGGTTCAAGATATCAGTTTATAATATTCAGAACAGAAGATATACACACCATGGTAAGGGTTGGACTACCCATGGTGAGGTGATCACTTGGATTGAACAGACTACCTGTGGGGAGAGCATGGCTTCCCATGGTATAAAAATCATTGTTTTTGTGCACATTTGGCTACTCACAAAAACATCCATCTTTAATCTTTGGGAATTTTCTTTCTTTTCTCTTAATGTAGTTTTGTGATATAGTCATAATTGTGAGTTATAGTGTGATATAATTAGAAAAACCTAAAAAAATAGAAATTAAAAAATATGATTGTCTTTTCAATATAGAATGTTAATAAGAATAAGTACACATCTTGTAGACTTATTTTTTGTGTGTCATGTGTCTCATTGACGTGAAATACCTTATGCATGATGATGTTTTGTACGTGCTTGCGAAAACTCAAAACTTGAATGTACGTCATTGTCAGTTTTGACAAGTGTAGCATGCTATTACCTAGTGAGATCTTGGGCATAATTTATGATTGATGCATCCTTTTATCAATCTATTTTTTGTGAGTTATTCATCATTGTGCATATTTCTTTAGAACTTACTTTAAACTAGGTCGTGTGCATACGGATATTGCGTATGTGTAAAAATGATAAAGACACTAGGATTAACCGTATTATCCCTAACAATATCCTGCATAAAAATCTTTGGTGAGCCCCCTTAAGCCTATATCTTTTTTCTTCGTATATCACCAACTAAATCTTGAGCTAAATTGTTTATTCTTTTCTTGATTGGCTAGTAGAACATGGTGATTTATATTTGGGATTGGTAAAATTTTAAGTATGGGAATTTTTGTTATTCAAGTGGGATATTTTGGCGGGAATAAAGATGATGCACATACTTGATCTTCGAGATTAAAAAAATGAAACAAAAATTCAACGTATTTCAATAAAGTATCAAGTACTCCTTTGAGATCAATGGGTGGCAATTGCAATGTCATAAGAAAAGAACGATCCATGTACATGTGCTGATATTAAGTACAATATATTGGTGACTTTTCACTACCCTTGGTTACTGGAGAATGACTTGACTTTGAGAAAAAAATAAAATTAGCAAGAAGAAGATAAAGTAGAGTTTGTGTTCATTGGTTTGTACAATGTGAATATGGTAAAGTAAATGATAATATGTGCTTTGGTGTTTAATGCTTGTGAGAGTCTGGCCAACTTTTACATGATTTACAATTCGTGTTGGGTGACGTAATTGAAAGTGAACACTATGATCTGCTAGTTATCAATTTTAGCTACTTTTTAGCTTATTTTTTTGATGTCTTACCATTTACCTAAGCCTCGTTACAACCCTTGACAAAGACCTTTTGATTTATACATGCGCGAAGTCTAGAGATTTTGGTGAACAAGCAAGCTTATGGTAGCACATGTGCATTTGATTGAACTTGAGTGATACATTTTTACCTAAACATTTGTGTGCTTTGAGTGTTTGTGAGGTTATTTTTCTATCCAAAGCATGCTATTATCTTGTTGATTGAGACTTTGATGTTATTCATGATTATTTTAGTTTTTTGAGACTATGTGTGCGTTCTTGAATAGTTTTGTTGATGTGTAAAGTCGAGGAATTGCATGTGTGACATCTATGAGCTATTAGTTTGCATGTATGGAGTGTTATAATATATTTTAGGTTAGAGACTTAGCAGTTAGAAAAAATTGGGAATTTTGTGGGTACATTCATTATAGGTCCTCACGAGACCTTACTCGTCCATTAGGGCAACATTGGGGTTTACAGGGCATGTTACATATGCCAAATGTAACCGTGATCACCTACGGCAGTGGTATTAGCAATTAATTTAGGACAGCTTTTTTCCTTTTTCTTTTCCCGAGGATGTGCAAAATGCTAGGTGTGGGGATGTGATGAGCGTGCACTTTATTTGAATACCGTCCCTATATTTTGCCTATTTTGTACTGATTTGGATTTTTATTTAATAAATATTGATATTTTATTGTAGGTATCAAGGAGTTATAATAAATGAAGCCTTGGAGTTTACAAAATCAGATTTGGAGTTTAATTTGATTTAAAATCGGATTTTACGGGCCATTTGCGCAGTCTACACTGTTTGAGCAATATCTGGATTTCTATAAGTGCGATTTTGATGATTCAATAACCCACGAAAATCTAATGAGAAGATATTTATTTCATAAGTGGTCTTAAATTTAAGGTCCAACCGAATCAGCCCAGAATCAGAGCCCAAAAGTCAACAACGAATTTCCACTTTCTTGAAATTCAATTATAATTGGTAAATCTCCTTGTATTTACTTTAATTCTTTAAAAAAACTTTGATTAGATATTATTAGATTAGAGATCATACTTAATACAGAAAAGGGAAGAAAGAGACAAGTAGCCACACTAGGGAGGAGGAGAAAAAGCCATCAACAAGGAAGATTTCAGCCACTGAAGACATCTAATTGGCTTTATTTTCTCTTATCTTTTATTTATCTCTTCTTATAAACATGTGTTTGTTATCTTAAGATTGTTTTGATACTTTTATAATGAACTAAATTTATATGAGTTAGGATTTTTATGGAACCCACGTATGGGATTGTTGGTATTTTGATAAAAATTATTATATGCACTCTGTAATTTATTCATTCAAGTGGATATCATGATACATACTTGCTATTGTCTGATCATTTCTAGTAGGTTAACGGGTTAATTATAATACCGAGAGGGTTATAGTTAATTGACACAATACTTGAATGATGCATGCTTATATCTTTTAATTGTAACATTGTTACAGTATAGACATATATTGTGAGCATGCATAACTTTGTGAATTGGTGCTTAAATAAATTTTGAAGAGTAAATTGGCATAGACATGCGTTAGTTTATTTTATAGGAATTATACCGTAGTGATTTCTAGATGAACCTATGATCATTGAATTCTAGCTAGTGAGCTATGATCTTGCTGTAGTATTACACTGTTTTATTACCAACATGAACATATTAGAGGGAAGTAATATCCCGACTTAGCTTTTCGTATCTAAAACTCATATGCTCTATTTTCTAGTATAATATTAGTTAGTTAATTTAGTTGTTAATTAATTAGTTCAATTCGATAAAGCAAAACTCAATTCTTGTGTTCAATGACTAAATTATTTGATATTAATTCATATATATATATACAGCCCTTGAGGAACGATATCTGGTATTTACTAATATTTTTGGTATTTACTAATATTTTACTTGTTTGCGATTGTGTACACTTGCACAATAGTATTTTACGCACAAATTTTATCAACTTCTAAAATATTTACAAAATACAATTTTGTTCAAATATTTGCAAAGTACGATTTTGCATAATAGTTTGCATTTTCTGTTACATTTAATTTAAAGGGTGACTGTTTTAGGTTACAAATAAGATGGCAAAGTTAAAGAACTTATTTTCACAATATTTTTCAAAATTTGAGATGCAAACATGGTTGTAAAAGGTATTTTGCAATTTTTTTTAAGAAAATGATAATATTTTTATGATTTTTTTCAATTTAGGTATTGATTAAAAAAATCCTTAATAATGTTATAAGTTTAAATTCAACAAAATTTAAAATAAAAAAAACTAACATATTTATAATATATATATGTTCCAGTACATATTTTTTGGGGCCCTTGTAAGGTGGAGGCCTTAGGCAACCGCCAAAAACGTCATATATGGTGGGTCGGCCCTGCCATTACTATAGTCACACTTAGTTGGTTTACAATCTACCAAAATGATAAAGTAGAATATAGAACCGCGCGACACTCAATTGTTATTCCCCAATAATACAACAACAAAATTACAGAAGGGGGGGTTGAATGGAATTCTATTTTTTTTTGTTTTCTGAAAAACTTTTTATAAAATATATAACTGTGTTTTTGAATAAGTAAGAATGCGGATAAAGCTTTTGAAGTATTATACTCACACAAATTAAATAAACACAATGTTTAAAAGCTTTCTGGTGGATTTGTCTTTCCACCAGAGATATATATTTGAAGAAATCTTTGTGATACAAATTACACACAGCTTCTTACAAGTAATTTTCTACAACTTAGAACTTGAGAATATTTTTTAAAGATACAACTTGCTAAACTATTGGATTCTTACTTATTCTAAATACTTGCTACACTTTATTTATATTGAATCAAGTTTGCATATACAATGAGACAAGAATAATGTTCCTATCAACTAGGTCCAAGCACATGATTCTTCATTTCTCTGTCCAATGCAATACAAGTAAGATATAACATCTTTGAACCTCCTTGTGTTTGCATGAAATTAGAAATGCTTCATTTTCTTCCAAAACCTGTAAGCAGGCTCCTACATTTCTTTTGTGCAGTATCAACTCATGTGACTATGTCAGCCTCTGTCAAGTCACTATCAACTGTTATCTTGTTATTCATCCGTTGAAGCTTTATAGATGTTATCTGTTGACACTATACTAGTATCATCCATTGAAATTTTCTCGATAACATTCGTTGAAGCTTTATCTGATATCAGTTGAAGACCTCTTGACTAGCTTATCCGTTGAAGGCATATTAAGTCATCCGTTGAATCTTGTAGTTTAGCAGTTGAAGGTGTTTCCTTAGCAGTTGATACTCTTTCACTTATACAAAATTATAAGGCATTTTATATTTACACTTAGCCCACTTATTTTGCATATCTTGCTAGTAGTCAACATGAATTAGAATACACTATAACTCCCAAATTCCCCAGCTATTATAGTGTACATAATGTGCTACATACTTATTAATATAAGCTACTCCTTCAACGGATAGACAAACTGTTATTATCCGTTGAAGGCTTCTAAATGACACTTAATAAATCTACTTAAGGTATTTTGGTGAAATATCATCAAGACTACAACATATTCCTAACAGTAATCTTTTTAAAAAAAATTGCATTTGTTATTATTGTCTATCGATATTAATTATATGGTAAATAATATGGAAAATTGAAAATTATGCGGTATATACTATTAAAATTATAATTTGTTTTTTGTGTTTGATGGAATCTTTTAAAGTACAACAAATTTTAATATTTGTGGGTGTTTATGTGGTGTTAGAATGAGAGTCGCAAAATTTATAGATTATTTGCTTAAGTTGTCGATAAATTTAATTATATATTAAAAATAAGTTAATAAAAACATTAATGTACTGGGTCATGCTTCATCCTTTTTTAGCGAGCAAATTTCTTTTTTCTTCTGTTTGTTACTTTTTTACTTTCTTAGTGCTATTTTTATATTTTTCATAAAATTTTATTTAAATTAATTTATATGAATCATCATTAATTAGAAAAAAAGACTCTCATCACATATATAACAGTTTATTAATGTGATAAAATCATGAATATAAAAAATAACAATTACAATGTGAGCATAATCCTTACGATAAAAAAATAAAAATATTAAATATAATTACATAACGTTCTTAAAAGCTGACACTTCTATGCTGAAATACATATTATTATTTGTATAAGAATAAGAATATATTTAATTAAAATATTAATTTATCCTAGTGTAATATAATAAATAAATAGTGTATAACTTTTTCATTAATTTAACCGCTAAAAAATGGTCGAGTTGGTTAAATTTAATATGATTGGACAAATATATTTATTCACGTGTAAAAATAAAAATCTATTGATATTACTTGTATACAAATACTCGATTTAAACCGAACAATCATATAATTTTATAAGTTATCACAGTTCACTCATGACCATTGATAAAATATTTCTCGAAAAGTAAGATCGTCTAATCAATAGTAGTCAGAAAGTAAATTGCATTAATATTGAATTTGTAACTGAAAATAACACAATACAGTATAAATAATTTTACGTCGTCGGTTTACCTAAAAATAATTTTATATATTGATTTAGATAGATATTCAACTTAAAAAGTTTTATCTAAACTACTAACAATTGTAAAATAAAATTATATTCTTTAAAAAAATTGATGATTATTTTCTGAATTTTCTCGGAAAAAAAATTATTTATAATAATTTAGATGAACAATTACTATTTGCTGGAGAACACTTTGATTATATATTTTTTTTAATAACGTCAAAAAAAATAAAAAAAACACGAAAAATGAAAATTATAATATCAACATAATATCAAATATAACTAAATAACGTTGTTTAAAGCCGACACCATATTAATATTATATGTTCAAAAATACTATATAAATTATATTATTAAAATATTAATTAATTTTCTTATATTGCTGATAATGAATAAAATAAACTCTGATTGCATAATTAATATCACATTAATTATACCTGGTTTGTGCTACAAATAAGGCCCATTTCAAGGGGCCCAAAATCCTGAATATTAATTAATTTTGTAATTAATTAATATGGGTAAAATCAACTGACAAGTAGAGTCCAAATAAGGGTATAATTCATTGGAGATTGACCTCCAAGAAACCTCATAGGATAAATGATCAATTTCCTACATTTTACTACTTCAAAATCTATTCTAAATCTGAGACTTGCCCACCAAGTCTCCTAACCCTAATCTAATTCAAGGCATCTCATGCCTATATAAAGGGTTTCACCCCACAAATCAGAATTACATTTTTTGACTTGATCCTTGGCATAGAGCAAGGTACGTAGGCATCTTGTGAAGGCATATTGAGTCACGAAGCACGCAGACAAATAGAGCCTTGAAGCTCACGAACCTTAGCAATAAATACACCCTAAGTTTTCACCCATAACATATGGTGCCATCTGTCGGAAAGACTACAACAACTATGGTGAACACACGGAGCAGAAGCAATGTCCCTGAAGGAACACCTGCTGGGATAACCCAGACAATTTCATCCACCATTGAGATTCCCCCTCACTCGACTTACTCCAAGTGACAAAGGATCATTCGAATCCCCGATCCGAAACACAGCCACCCCCAATCTTAGGGGCGAATCCTCAAAATTCGAATTTGAATGCACCTTTTGGAACTCAATCCGCGGGCTTTGAGATGTCAACTATAGTGCATCACACGCCTTTGAATCCCACATATGGGATGCCGATCTACTCGGAGGCTAGATGTAATATCCCATAATTTTAAGAATTAGATTAATAATAGAATAATAGAATAAAAAGGAATAAAATTAGATAAAGACTAGGATTTAAAATGGGTTTAGACTAATGGGCCTAAAATTTGGATCAGATTCTAATATGGATAACTTGTAGGTTAAGATATAGGGTTCTGTATCATTATAAATAGATCATATTCGTTCTCTACAACTTTTGTGTTTCGTATTTTTCAAGAAAATGTTGTTTAGAGGGTCAAAAAGGATAATTTCATATCTGATCAGGTTTGGAGGTAAATTTTCGATCGATCTTAGTAGTGTTTTCAAAATTATGTATTATGCGTGTATATTTGATTATCAAAACATGGGATAAGTGATGATATTTTTGAAAGTATTATGTGTTACAAGTATACATATTGTTGTATCTCTGTGGTGTCTAGATGATAATTCTGAATCTTTGATTTGTGCCATGGTTTGTGAAAATATCGAATAAGAACTTAGGACCGCAGTCATCGGATTGTAGTGACAGTTTTTTGAAAATTTAGGACCGTTATCACCGGTTTGTAGTGGTCTTGGCATGAATTATGGATTTCAAATTATTTTTGTTTATGTGTTATGTGTATTGTGTGTATCGAATAAGAATAAGAATAAGAATTTGTATCGAAAGTGTTTGTTCCGGATATCATATCGCATAAATTATCGTATTTTGTTATATGTGTACGTGTTACTTGGCCAACTAGTTAGATTGATTAGTTTCTTGCTGGGCTATATAGCTCATTACTTTCAATTTCAGGTTTCGTCTACGAGTTGGACTTGGATAGCAATGGTGTTCGAGGATTTAGTATTGGAGTATATTGACCATTGGACTTCCGTTAGCTGCGCGTTTGTAATAGTAACCATTGTAATATAATTTTGGATTAGTAAATTGTATTAATAGATTTTGAATTTTGGATAAATAAATTGTATTTTTTATTTTAGTTTTGATTTAGAATTAATAGTCCGGAAGTGCAGGCTGTTACAGTTGGTATCAGAGCGGGCTGTCCTTCGGAATGTGTTAGGTATGAGACTAGTACATTCCCTAGGATTCGATCTTGTAGACAATAGTTAAGTTTGACCTATAAGATATTAGATAGCGTAGACATATAGGTTTGTTGTGAATTTGGGGACCAAATTCTTTTTAAAGAGATTAGTATATAATATCCCGTAATTTCTAGAATTAGATTAATAATAGAATAATAGAATAAAAAGGAATAAAATTTGATAAAGACTAGGATTTAAAATTGGTTTAGACTAATGGGCCTAAAATTTGGATCAGATTCTAATATGGATAACTTGTAGGTTAAGATATAGGTTTTTGTATCGTTATAAATAGATCCTATTCGTCCTCCTCATTTTAATTATTAAAATTCGTAGGGCTCTTTTCAACATAAATCAGCAGTATTGTAAAATTCGTAGAAAATTCATCGTAGGTCGGAATTCAGTGATCCTGAACTTTTCGGAAAGGTCTTTTTGTTCTCTAAAACTTTCGTGTTTCATATTTTTCAAGAAAATGTTGTTTAGAGGGTCAAAAAGGATAATTTCATATCTGATCAGGTTTGGAGGTAAATTTTCGATCGATCTTACTAGTGTTTTCAAAATTGTGTATTATGCGTGTATATTTGATTATCAAAACAAGGGCTAAGTGATGATATTTTTGAAAGTATTATGTGTTACAAGTATACATATTGTTGTATCTCTGTGGTGTCTAGATGATAATTCTGAATCTTTGATTTGTGCCATGGTTTGTGAAAATATCGAATAAGAACTTAGGACCGCAGTCACCGGATTGTAGTGACAGTTTTCTGAAAATTTAGGACCGTTATCACCGGTTTGTAGTTGTCTTGGCATTATGGATTTGAAATTATTCTTGTTTATGTGTTATGTGTATTGTGTGTATCGAATAAGAATAAGAATAAGAATTTGTATTGAAAGTGTTTGTTCTGGATATCATATGGCATAAATTATCGTATTTTGATATATGTGTACGTGTTACTTGGTCAACTAGTTGGATCAATTGGTTTCTTGCTGGGATATATAGCTCATTACTTTCAATTTCAGGTTTCATCTAAGAGTTGGACTTGGATAGCATTGATGTTCGAGGATTTAGTATTGGAGTATATTGACCTTTGGACTTCCGTTAGCTGCGCGTTTGTAATAATCACCATTGTAATAGAATTTTGGATTAGTAAATTGTATTACTAGATTTTAAATTTTTGATAAATAAATTGTATTTTGATTTAAGTTTTGATTTAGAATTAATAGTCCGGAAGTGCGGGCTGTTACAGTTGGTATCAGAGCGGGCTGTCCTTCAGAATGTGTTAGGTATCGGACTAGTACATTCCCTAGGATTCGATCTTGTGGACCACAGTTAAGTTTGACCTATAAGATATTAGATGGCGTAGACATATAGGTTTGTTGTGAATTTAGGGACCAAGTTCTTTTTAAGGAGGGTGGTATGTAATATCCCGTAATTTTTAAAATTAGGTTAATAATAGAATAATAGAATAAAAAGGAATAAAATTAGATAAAGACTAGGATTTAAAATTGGTTTAGACTAATGGGCCTAAAATCTGGATCAGATTCTAATATGGATAACTTGTAGGTTAAGATATAGGGTTCTGTATCGTTATAAATAGATCATATTCGTCCTCCTCGTTTTAATTATAAAAATTCGTAGGGCTCTTTTCAGCATAAATCAGCAGTATTTTAAAATTCGTAGAAAATTCATCGTAAGTCGGAATTCAGTGATCCTGAACTTTTCGGAAAGGCCTTTTCGTTCTCTACAACTTTCGTGTTTCGTATTTTTCAAGAAAATGTTGTTTAGAGGGTCAAAAAGGATAATTTCATATATGATCAGGGTTGGAGGTAAATTTTCGATCGATCTTACTAGTGTTTTCAAAATTGTGTATTATGCGTGTATATTTGATTATCAAAACATGGGCTAAGTGATGATATTTTTGAAAGTATTATGTGTTACAAGTATACGTATTATTGTATCTCTGTGGTATCTAGACGATAATTCTGAATCTTAGATTTGTGCCATGGTTTGTGAAAATATCGAATAAGAACTTAGGATCGCAGTCACCGGATTGTAGTGACAGTTTTCTGAAAATTTAGGACCGTTATCACCGGTTTGTAGTGGTCTTGGCATGAATTATGGATTTCAAATTATTGTTGTTTATGTGTTATGTGTATTGTGTGTATCTAATAAGAATAAGAATAAGAATTTGTATCGAAAGTGTTTGTTCTGGATATCGTATCGCATAAATTATCGTATTTTGTTATATGTGTACGTGTTACTTGGCCAACTAGTTGGATCGATTGGTTTCTTGCTGGGTATATAGCTCATTACTTTCAATTTCAGGTTTTGTCTAAGAGTTGGACTTGGATAGCATTGGTGTTCGAGGATTTATTATTGGAGTATATTGACCTTTGGACTTCCGTTAGCTGCGCGTTTGTAATAGTCACCATTTTAATAAAATTTTGGATTAGTAAATTGTATTAATAGATTTTGAATTTTCGATAAATAAATTGTATTTGATTTTAGTTTTATTTTAGAATTAATAGTCCGGAAGTGCGGGCCATTACAGTTGGTATCAGAGCGGGCTGTCCTTCGGAATATGTTAGGTATGGGACTAGTGCATTCCCTAAGATTCGATCTTGTGGACCATAGTTAAGTTTGACCTATAAAAATATTAGATGGCGTAGACATATAGGTTTGTTGTGAATTTGAGACCAAATTCTTTTTAAGGAGGGTAGTATGTAATATCCCGTAATTTTTAGAATTAGATTAATAATAGAATAATAGAATAAAAAGGAATAAAATTAGATAAAGACTAGGATTTAAAATTGGTTTAGACTAATGGGCCTAAAATTTGGATCAGATTCTAATATGGATAACTTGTAGGTTAAGATATAGGGTTTTGTATCGTTATAAATAGATCGTATTTGTCCTCCTCGTTTTAATTATTAAAATTCGTAGGGCTCTTTTCAGCATAAATCAGCAGTATTGTAAAAGTCGTAAAAAATTCATCGTAAGTCGGAATTTAGTGATCCTGAACTTTTCGGAAAGGTCTTTTCGTTCTCTACAACTTTCGTGTTTCGTATTTTTTAAGAAAATGTTGTTTAGAGGGTCAAAAAGGATAATGTCATACCTGATCAGGTTTGGAGGTAAATTTTCAATCGATCTTACTAGTGTTTTCAAAATTATGTATTATGCGTGTATATTTGATTATCAAAACACGGGCTAAGTGATGATATTTTTGAAAGTATTATGTGTTACAAGTATATGTATTGTTGTATCTCTGTGGTGTCTAGATGATAATTCTGAATCTTTGATTTGTGCCATGGTTTGTGAAAATATCGAATAAGAACTTAGGACCGCAGTCACCGGATTATAGTGACAGTTTTCTGAAAATTTAGGACCGTTATCACCGGTTTGTAGTGGTCTTGGCATGAATTATGGATTTCAAATTATTGTTGTTTATGTGTTATGTGTACTGTGTGTATCGGATAAGAATAAGAATAAGAATTTGTATCGAAAGTGTTTGTTCCGGATATCGTATCGCATAAATTATCGTATTTTGTTATATGTGTACGTGTTACTTGGCCAACTAGTTGGATCGATTGGTTTCTTGCTGGACTATATAGCTCATTACTTTCAATTTCAGGTTTCGTCTAAGAGTTGGACTTGGATAGCATTGGTGTTCGAGGATTTAGTATTGGAGTATATTGACCTTTGGACTTCTGTTAGCTGCGCGTTTGTAATAGTCACCATTGTAATAGAATTTTGGATTAGTAAATTGTATTAATTGATTTTGAATTTTCGATAAATAAATTGTATTTTGATTTTAGTTTTGATTTAGAATTAATAGTCCGGAAGTGCGGGCTGTTACACTGGAGGGAGTAGGCCACCCCTACCGCCTCAATCCCAATCTTGGGATGACCCTAATTATCTTAGAGGTCTACAACCAGTCACCAATGAAAGAGATGTATCAGGACCCTATACTATAGAGGAAAGTGGACAATCAACTGATGAGGATGCCCATCATAGGAGGAGAAGAAGGGATAAGGAGCCCGTCGAAGATAGGCGCGTTGAGCCTGTTGGGGCCATGCAACCCGAATTTCAAGAAGTTCAGGGAGTGGCATCTCAGACTTTCAAGGAAAGGATACGTGTCGATGAGGCAGAAATCCTAAGGCTAAGGAGGGACACGGAGATGAGTCAGGCTAGGCAGCCAACAAGAGGCAACCGAGCTAGAGGAACTAGGGGAATTACCTAGGTCATTGATTTAAAGGAAGCTCCCAGAAGAAAATCAGTGGATGCCACTCGGGGAAACCCGTTTGAGTTGCTCTCCATCGGAGACCCAGACGATCCAACCCCACCTTTCACGGCTGAAATCATGAACACCCATATCACAAGGAAGTTCAAGATGCTGACTGTAAGGTCCTATGATGGAACGGGAGATCCCACTAATCACGTCAGGACCTTCTCTAATGCATTGTTGTTGCAGCCTGTGAATGATGCAATCAAATGTTGGGCTTTCCCTCGAATCTTATCAGGCATGACTCAAAGGTGGTACAGCCGTTTGCCTCCAAACTCAATTGGGTCCTTCAGAGATTCAAGTCAAGCTTTCATGAAGCAATTCATCAGCGGGAAGGTGCATGAAAAAAGCTCTTCTTCTCTCATGAGTAGAGTGCAAGGGGTAAGGGAGTCTCTTAGTGACTACTTGAATCGATTCACAAAGGAGGCCTTGAAAGTCCCAAATCTTGATGACAAGGTAGCTATGATAGCGTTACAACAAGGAACCATGGATGAGTTCTTCAAGATGTCTTTGGCCAAGCGGCCACTAGAAAATATGCTACAGCTCTAGAGTAGAGTATGAAAATATATCCAGGTGGATGAGAGCATGAGAAAGATAGTGATAAATAATGAACCCGTTGGTGGCAAAAAGAGGAAAATAGATCAAGAATACAATGCCAAGGACAAGTATCCTAAATTTGAGAAAGACGTTGACTCAACCCCGAAGAAGGGAGGGCCCGGACAAAAGTTTTCCGAGTATGCTAGGTTAAATGCTCCTAGGAGCCAGATCTTGATGAAAATCGAGAAAGATAGGGATGTTCGTTGGACTAAACCCCTGAAGGCTGATCCTGCAAAGCTAGATAAAAGCAAATATTGTAGATTCTACAAAGATGCTGATCATGACACCAATGAGTGCTGACACTGAATGATGAAATTAAATTCCTTATCCGAAAAAGGAGATTGAGTAAGTATACTGGAGAAGTGGAAAGAGGAGAAAGAAGCAATAATGGAAGAAGGAATTTTGATGACCAAGAAGAGATCAAGATGATCATGGGTAAAACCCTCAACCCCGAGGACCGGTGAATAATACAATATTTAGAGGACCGACTGCAGCTGGATCGTCTAAAAACTCAAGGAAAGCTTATGCTAGGGAAGTCATGCACATCGTTGGAGAAGCTTCGAAAAGAGCCAGGACATGAATAGCGATGACATTCGATGATTTTGACTTGGAAGGGGTCAGGTTCCCCATGACGATCCCCTAGTCATAACACCTATCATAGGAACCAGCCCGATGAAGAGAGTCCTTGTAGACAACGGAGCTTCAGTGGACATCTTACTCTATGATACCTTCATAAGGATGAGATACAGTGATTCACAATTAACTCCGACTAACATGTTGATATATGGTTTCACTGGAGTCGAATGTCCGGTTTAAGGGATAATCAAACTACCTCTAACAATGGGGCACGAGGCAAGACAGGCCACACAGATGCTAAACTTTATGGTGGTGAAGGCTGGATTAACTTATAATGTGATCATGTGAAGGACATGATTACATGCCTTCAAGGAAGTCCCCTCATCCTACCATTCTGTGATCAAGTTTCCGACCAGAGATGGAATTGGAGAAGAAAGGGGAGACCAAAAGATGGCCATAAGATGTTATGTAGCCTTGCTAAGGGCAGAAGGAGTAGGGGGCAAGTCTTGCCTATTGAAGACCTGGATATCCGTGAGAATGATGAGAAACGAGGAAAACCAGCGGAAGACTTGATCCCAATTCATTTGGCTCCTGAGGACCCCGAGAAAGTAACTTTCATTGAATTTAGCGGATATAATCATATCAAGATGCATAAGGATGACATCCCCAATGTATCATTTATTATTGACTTTGGTGTTTTTTGTAACCTTATTATGGCATTTAGTCTCAAGAGTGCAGGAGCTACGTACCAAAGATTGGCGAACAAAATTTTTAAGGACCTTATTGGGAAAACTATGGAGGTTTATGTGGATGACATGTTAGTTAAGAGTCTCGAAAAAGGCAGATCATATAACCCACTTGAGGGAAGCTTTTCAGTTTTAAGATATCACAAAATGATGTTGAATTCTGCCTAGTGTGCTTTCGGAGTAGGATTAGGAAAATTTTGGGATTAATGGTCTCTAAGAGGGGAATTGAGGCCAATCCCAACAAGATAAAGGCCATCTTGGACATGAAGCCACCACGTTTCGTAAAGGATGTTCAGAAACTCACTAGAAGGGTTGCAACTTTGGGTCAATTCATCTCCAAGTCTGGGGACAAGTGTTTATCCTTCTTCAAGGCTTTGAAGAAAGTGAAAGATTTTGCATGGACTGATGAAAACCAAGAGGTATTTGAGGAGTTGAAGAAAATACATGGTTCAAGCATCGTTGTTGGCCAAACCAATCCTTGATGAAACTTTGTATTTATATTTGGCTATTTCAGAAAATTCCTTGAGCGCAGTGTTGGTTAAGGAGGAACTTAAAGTCCAGAAACCTATATATTATGTCAGTAAGATTCTACATGAGGCTGAGTTGAATTATTTGAATGTTGAAAATTTTGCTTTAGCCTTGGTGATGGCCTCAAGAAAGTTGTGTCCTTACTTCCAAGCTCATAAGATCGAAGTACTAACAAATCAGCCTTTGAGAAATATTATTTACAGCCCTAAAGCTAGTGGAAGGCTAATTAAATGGGCTATAGAGCTGGGGGAATTTGACATTAAGTATAAGCCACGAAGGGTGATAAAATCCCAGGCCTTAGCTGACTTCTTGGTTGAATGTACCATCTCTAACCAAGAAGTCGGGGGGCAGGAAGATACTATGCCTCGAGGCATGGAGGGCAAATAGGAGAATGAAGGAAAACGGACCAAGGACAAGGAATTGTGGGTTCTCTATTTTGACATAGCATCAAAAACAAATTCAAGTGGAGCAGGGCTAGTTTTAAAAATCCCCCATGGTTTCTTAATTGAATATGCTATGAAGTTAGATTTTCCAACCACAAATAATGAAGCTGAGTATGAAGCTTTGCTAGCTGGTCTTGGCCTAGCTGGAACATTGAAGGTCAAAAATTGAAAGTTTGTGGAGATTCGAAACTAGTGATATCCCAGGTCAAGGGAGAGTTCGAAGCAAGAGACGAAGCAAGAGACGAAACCATCACGAAGTATGTATGCCTGGTGAGTGTTGTGATGACTCAATTTGACGAATGCCATGTTGAACACATCCCGAGAGAAGAAAATGCTAAGGCCGATGCATTGTCCAAGTTCTTCTTATTGGAAGTAGAAGAAAGTTCTAGGAGCGTGTACTTTCGCGATTTGAAAACACGCAGCATTGATATTAAGCTTTTTGCCCCTATAGGGCTTGGGGAATCATGGATAGATACCATTAAGGCCCACATCTAAATTGGTTGGCTCCCAAATGATGTGACGGAAGCACGAAAGTTGGATGTGCGAGCGCTGAGGTACTCCTTAATCGATGGAATTCTATACAAAAGATCTTATGTGGTTCCCTACCTAAGGTGCCTTTGGCCCGATGAGGCGCATTTGGCCCTTAAAAAAGTACATGAAGGTCTTTATAGATAACACTCGGGGGGCAGAGCCTTTACGCATAAGATAAATCGATTAGGCTTCTATCAGCCAGAAATGATGGTTGATGCCAAAGACTATGTGAAGAAGTGTGATCGTTGTCAGAAGCATGCACCAGTTGTCCGACAACCCCCCGAGATGCTGACTTCCATCAACTCCCCCATTCCCTTCGCTACATGGGGAATAGATATTCTCGGGCCTTTCCCCATAGCCACATCACAAAGAAAGTTCTTGATTATAGCTATTGACTACTTCACTAAGTGGCTTGAGGAATCATGGATAGTTCCCATTAAGGCCTATATCCAAACTGGTTGGCTCCCGAATGATGTGACGGGATCACGAAAGTTGGCTATGCGAGCGCTGAGGTACTCCTTAATCGATGGAATTATATACAAAAGATCTTATGTAGTTCACTATCTAAGGTGCCTTAGGCCCGACGAGGCGCGTTTGGCCCTTGAAGAAGTACATGAAAGTATTTGAGGACAACACTTAGGGGGAAGAGCTCTTGTGCACAAGATAACTCGTTTAGGCTTCTATTGGCCGGAAATAATGGTTGATGCCAAAGACTATGTGAAGAAGTTTGATCGTTGTCAGAAGCATGCACCAGTTGTTCGACAACCCCCCGATATATTGACTTCCATCAACTCCCCCGTTCCCTTTGTTATATTGGGAATGGGTATTCTCGGGCCTTTCCCATGGCCACGACATAAAGAAAGTTCTTGATTGTGGCTATTGACTACTTCACTAAGTGGATCGAAGCCAAGCCTTTATCCAAGATTACAACCAAGAAAGTTGCACAATTCATGTGGGAAAACATCATGTGCAGATATGAAATTCCTTGCATCTTGGTAACTGATAATGGAACACAATTCAATAATGAGGAATTTAGGAAGTACTGTGAGGAGAATGAGATTGAGCTACGGTTCACTTCCGTAGCCCATCCTCAGGCCAATGGGTAAGTAGAAGTGACAAATCGGATTATTCTGGATGGATTAAAGAAGAGGATTGAAAAGTCCAGGAATAACAGGGTAGATGAGATACTTCTAATACTCTGGGCTTACAGGACCACTTATAAAGTCACGACAGGAGCAACATTATTTATGTTAGCATATGGGGCAGAAGTGGTCGTTCCAGTGGAGATATGACAAACATCTTCGAGAATCCAAGAATACAATATTGAAGAAAATGAGGAGGGGCAAAGGTTAGCCCTGTATTTAATAGATGAAGTGCGGGATGAAGCACATGCAAAGATTGTGGACTATTAGAAAAAAGCTTCCTTTTATTACAACCTAAGGGTGAAAGAAAGGTTTTTCAAGCAAGGCGATTTGGTCTTAAGGAAGGTGGAAGCTTCTGGAGTAGGACAGAGAGGAAAACTCGCCCCAAATTGGGAAAGGCCGTACAAGGAAGAGGATCCTACAAGTTGGAAACTATGGATGGTGATGAAGTACCAAGGACTTGGCATGCTCAGAACCTGAAAACTTGTCCTATATAGTTCGTTGGAAAGGAAGTGCTTACTTAATATAGTAGCAACAAGGTCCAAAAGCATCATGAAGCTTTGCTTGCTTAGGATTTTATATTTCAGTTCAATAGGATTTTTATTTCGAGTTTAGTTTACAAAAATCTATGTAAGGAATTGATCTCAAGGATTTATGAAGTTTTCGATATATGACATTAAGTTTCTGCGAAACATAGAGTTTTGATAAGCAAACCAAATACAGATAGATATAAAGATAATAAAGTTCGATAAAAAAAAACTACAAGTCTTGAGCCTAAATAAACATAAATAAACAAGCCACGCAGGGCTAATAAATCTCTAAGGAGCAGAAACATCCTCTGCGTCCATATCATCGTCTCCCCCGCTCTCACTCGATGTCTCCGCGGTGGCAGTCTCGCTCGAAGAAGAGCTGGGATCCTCCGTAACAGGTCTAGAAGATGACTCCGGAGAAGGCAGAAGATGGGTATGAGGGATGTCCTCAGAGATGACTACGTAGGTACGAAACCTTTGTATTAAAGCCTCATCATCCGAACAAGGGTAGTCAGCCGGGTTAATATCCGGACATGCATCGTTCACGGTCCCAAGGGTCGTGTCCCAACCAGTCCTAAAAAACCCGGGGAACACCGTGTAGTCCCTAACCCGTATAGTCTGCGCAAACTCATCTGTGTCCAAGTAAGCGTCTATGGTTCTATCCGGTCCAGCCTTGAGCTTCACCAACTCCGCGTTGGATTTAGAGAGTTCCTCCTCCTTGCATTTCATTCTCATCTCCAAAGCAGAGTGCTTGGCCTTCTGCTTCTTTAGAGCCCTGTCGGATTTCTCCGAAGCCTTCTTCCAAGATTCGGCATATCGAATAGCCGCCTGGAAATGAGTGTTGTTCTGAAACAAAAACTAATATAAGAAAAAGCAAGAATAATGCTTCAAAAAAGGATAAAATAAAAAGGGAAAAGGCATACCGGAGTGATGGACTGGGCTCCCATGAGCTTCACACGCTCTAGATACTGGCCGGCCACAACATCTGTGAAGTCCTTAGGGGTAATAGAATGATAAGACCAATCACAAGCATGCTTCGTGGAGCCAACCACGGTATCCCCTCGACGAAATCCCCAGAGAGGCTGGAATGAGCCCGTAGAAGGAGCAGGAATAGATGTAGCCTCAGTTCCAGCTGAGGAGGCCTCCACTGCAGGTTCTTTGTGCTTCCTCGGGAATCTGGGCTCAGTAGCCTTCCCACAGGGATCTAGCCCCGCAAGCCGGGCTTTCTTCATCCTGGCCGTTTCCTCAACGACCTGCATAGTGGTGTTGTTTATTTCCTGCGCCGCTGAAAAGAAAACAGAAACAAAGAATGAGTTATGTTAATAACATATAAAAAAGAAAAATGAAAGTAAAAAAGGATGAGAAATACCCTGTAATGTGACTGAGGAAAGTCCCACATGGATCAGGGAGAACTCTTACAACAAAGTCCAACTCGCGGTCTTGCCCTCATCTTTAATAATCTCTATATATATATGATTTTCCTCATCAGATAGGCGAAAGGTTTTGGGGCTACCATCACTAACTTTACCAAAGGAGGACCTAAAAAGTGTGCCTCAATCACGATTCTCCCATCGCAACCCAACAAAAGTGTCCCTGCAATGCTAGTTTTTATCAGGGATGGAGGCACTGTTGAAAATTTGAGGACATTTGGCATCTTCCTGATGTAAACCCAACCACAAGAGGTATGGGCACTGTTATATCACTGAAAGATTTTCCTAAAAATAGCTACAGAAAGGGGAAAACCGTGCCTAAGATAAAAAAACCATGAAACAAAGGACAATCCTCCAAGCGTTGGGTGGAAGTTGACAAGGGTTAATTTGTAAGTCATCTAACAACCTAGGAATAAACTCGTGAAAGGGAAACCTAATCCCCGCAGTAATGGAATCTGCATAAATAAAAAGTGTTTCATTTTTCCAGTTGCATATGCAGTCACCACCAATAACATGAATTATCTTAAGTGGAGGACGAACATTATAGGTCATACTAAGTTTATTAATATCAGCTACATTATACCACTTGTTGCAGTAATTAAAAGAATCTAGGTGAGCATCTGATGGGTATTCGTTTCCCCTAGAGTTGATTGAAAGGAATATGTCCTAAGTCCAATCATGTATTAGGATTTAGGAATAACTTTTATGTAATCTGTTTTGATTTCATTGATATTAATAAAGACTTGTTTTGTTTTTATTACATACTTTATCTATTTAAGTGTTTAAATAAGATATACCATAGTTTAGAGTAAAGCTTTTTATGGATTATGATGAGATCATAATAGTGAGACCTAAAAAGATGATAACTCTAAACTTAAATAGTTCCTGGTCATAGAATTACTAACTGGTAATTAATAATCCGCAAAGATCGGTACATACTATGCTTGCTTCATTATGAAGGATGTCTGTTCTCATAGACATTTGTGTGGTGACACTATAGCTAGTATGTAGGAGCTTATTATGGAATAAGTTCACTGAACATGACTCGCCCAGCTGAACAACTGATGGAGTTCACTCACGTGTCAGCAGTTGTTCGCTTAGTGATAGTTGTACAAGTATCCTTAGACTTGAGGTCATCATAGTCATCTTGTGTACACTGAACTATGCTTTGGTTTAGTTCTTAGTCTCCAGGGACAATTATTAGGGCTCTTCTGGGTATAGGAATTTGTACACGAAGATAGTGTATGATCAATAAAGGATCTACCCCTTCCAGTGAAGGAAGCGAATGTTCAAGGCTGATCCACTTATGCTAGTTCAGGAATCTCTGGCCAGAGTGAATGAAATTAGAAAGGAGTTTCTAATTTGCATAGAACTACGCATAGTAAATGGTAAGCAAGTGATTGAATTAGATAGGCTTGACACGAGATCCATGCCTTGTATTTAATCGGAACATTGTAGGGTAGAAGGAGTTTATTGTACGGTAACTATTCACTGAATAGGTTCTTGGTATTCTAAGTAGTGAATTCATATTATCCGGATAGTCGCGATATGCTGAGAAGTATCCCTCACGATGTAGAATAAATGTGATTAATTAATTAATCATATTTAATAAATTAGAGAATTTATATAAATAATGATAAAATAGTTTTATTATTATTTATTTCTACTACCGGCTTAATATTGAACCTACAGGGTCACACCATAAAAAGAGAATGATTTAATGGTGGAGGAATTAATTAATAATGGCTAATAATTATTTATTTATGAAATAAATAATTAATTGGCAAATTTAATAATTGATTAAATGAGATTTAATTGATTATAAATTAATTAAGAAAAGTTCTTAATATTATTAATTAAGGATTTAATTTTTGGAAATTAAATCAAGAGAGAGAATTATTTCTAAAGTGTTTAGAAAAAGGATTAATAATTAAAAGGTGTTTTAATTATTAATGAGAATAATAAATGGGATAATAATAATATTATTTATGGGAAAATTTCAGCTGAAAATTTTGCCTATAAATACACTATTATTGACCCTATTTTATTCTAACCTTGAAACCCAAAAACTCAAAAGTTTGGAAAACCCAATTCTCTCCACCTTCTTCCTCCTCTTTAACATCGTTTTCTTGGTGGATACCGGTGGGGTGCTTCACACTTGAGGAGCAACTGCTAAGGATCTCTGATCGTTGTCTCCGAATTATATTAAAAGGTTAGATTCGATCCCTCGAATTTTTATTCACGATTTATATGTTTTTATTTGGATTTTATATGTGTAAAAGTGTTTTGCCATGCCCCCGCTGCGTTATAAATCCAAAAATGGCATCAGAGCATAGGTTGTATGCATATAGATCTGTGGTAAAAATTTCAGAATTTTATGTGCTTGTATGAATTAATTATGATTTTTACAAGTTATATCATGAATTAATTTTGTCTGATGAGAAATCGTTTCTCAGAATAATTTTGAATGTTGATATGGGTTCTACAAGTGTTGTAGATCGTCTGGGTATTTTTTTCATAATTTTATGATGTATAGATTTTTTATTATGAATTTTTGAAGTTCTTACAATTAAATTCGTAATAAAATATAGATATATATATATATATATAATATTCTGTTGTATATAATATGTGGCTGTAAGTATATATTCTTACAAGCTGTGTTGTTATGTGTGATGCACAGTAGAAGACAGAACAGTCAGGCACGCTAACCGAGAAAAGAATCTGTCAGGCGGCTGTGAAATAAAAAAAAAATTTACACACCTGTGGCGCATTCACGGAATGCGTTACACCCTTTAATGGCTTAAAAGGGGTGTAACGCATCACCGGAATGCGTTACAGGGCTTGTAACGCGTTCCTGTAATGCGTTATAGCCCTTCTGTTAATTTTAAAATTGATTTTCTGGGAGTTTCGTAACTCCGTTTTAGGCGTGCAATATACCGTTGGATTCGTTTTTTCGAGACAGATCTAATGGAGTGATCAATTTTAGTTTATATAAAAGTTTTGAACTGTTTATATTTCCATGAAGTGTTTTAAAGTTGTTTTGACTGTTTTAATTGCTTTTAAATGCTTCATGTGATACATAGAGATGTATAATGCTTAGTTCTATGTGCTAGATGATGTAACATGCCTACCTTGATGTTTATTCATGTTGATATATGTGATATATGCTTAGTTTATCATGCAATGATAGATTTAGGTGAACTTAAATGAACATAAGGCGTTTGTTAGACAACCTAGTATAGTGAAATTGTTTCATAACCTTAAGAATAATATTATGAATACAATCATGAGATTCTTGTGTTTGTGAAACACGTAATTGAATATGAATTTTCGATATGAGAGAAAGGATGATTCTGTCAACAACAGATTTCTATCTGTAAGAAAGAGTTATTAAGTGACGCCTCTTGACAATGCTCCACCCGATCTGGGAATCATCTGATTATTGATTATTGATTATTGATTTGAAATATTTAATTTAAAAGGAAGAATTTCTTTATAATATGATTATGATTGTAATGTAATATAATCCCTCTAAAATTAAATAATATCAAGTAGTAATTGGCCAATGATACAACGGGCTTGTGTCGGTCATAGCCTTCCAACATGATAGAAAAGTAGTTCTTATTTTTGAATCATTGTTGGTTCATGCTACAGCCGAGGGCTTTGATTTTGAAATAAGAAATACTTGTCTATTACATAGAGATGTGTACTTTGAATAAGAATCTAAAGGTCGGTACGTGCTACAGCCGTGGGCCTTTGGGGACTGATTCTACTGTACGGAATGTTGGGTTAGACTTGACTTAGAATATTGAGTTTGTCGTGCTACAGCCGAGACTCAATTATTCAAGAGGCTAAAGTTTGATTAGGGAATAACATGAGATGTAATTGACAAGAGTTGTCTGCCTATTGAACATTACATGGCGGTTCGTGCTACAGCCGGGGTCGTGTAATGGAATGTAGGATCCCTATTCCCACTAGCATTATGAATGCTTAATTTTTCACGTAGGGGGTTGAATAAATTAGGAAAACTAGTGGGAGCCACTTATGAATAAAGACCCGATTCATATAGTGTTTTAAAATGAAATCGAATATTTGCTAAGTGTTGTTATGTGTTTATCATTTACAGATTTACAATATACATTATGTCTTCTGCACTATCACTCAGGAGCATACTAGATGCTCACAAATTGACTGGTCCTAATTATGCTGACTGGCTTCGAAACTTGAGAATTGTTCTCAGGATTAAGAAGCTGGAATACGTGATTGACTCACCTAAGCCTACTGAACCTGCTAGTGATGCACATAATGATGAACATGTTGTGTATCGTAAGTGGATAGATGATGCAAATGTTGCTCAATGCATCATGCTAGCTTCCATGAACATTGAGCTACAGAAGCAACATGAGCATATGGATACTCACACTATCCTCATGCTTCTACAAGAGTTGTATGATGTGGCAGGGAGGACAGCTCGATATGAGATATCGAAGGAGTTGTTCGGTTGTAGGATGTCTGAGGGATCATCTGTGAATGACCATGTACTTAAGATGATCAATTTGATTGAACGTCTTGGACAACTTGGTTTTGCCATGGATGGGGAGCTGAGCCAAGACTTGGTCTTGCAATCGCTTCCGAGTTCGTTCTCGCAGTTTGTTGTGAACTTTCACATGAATAAGTGGGATGTCAGCCTGCCTGAACTCCACAACATGTTGAAGACTGCGGAATCGAATTTTTCCCCTAAGAAGAGTTATGTTCTTCTAATTGGTGAAGGTTCCAATCCTAAGAAAAGGAAGAGGAACTCTTCCAAGAAGAAGAAAGTGGGTGAGAAAATGCCGGTTCCACCAAAAGCTGAAGACCCCAAGAGCAAAATTGTTTGCTTTCACTGTAACAAGGTGGGGCACTGGAAGAGGAACTGCAAGGTTTACCTTGCAGAATTGAAGAAGAAGGGTAGTGAGACTACCGCTTCTGATTCAGGTATGTTCATGATAGAAGTGAATATGTCATTTCTACTTGGGTATTCGATACCGCTTGTGGTTCTCATATCTGCAATTTGTTGCAGGGACCAAGGAGAAGTAGGACTCTTGAGGAAGAGGAGGTGATTCTACTGATGGGAAATAGAGCAAGAGTTGCTGCTGAAGATGTAGAATCATTTCATTTACATATGCCTACGGGCAAGACTATTGTTTGAAATAATTGTTATTTTGTTCCCTCGATTGTGAGGAATATTATTCCCATGTTAGACTTGGCTGGATTTTCATTTATTATTGAGAATAAAGAATGTTCTATTCTTAGAGATAATATTCTTTATGGACGTGGTGCTTTAAATAATTGTCTGTATGTATGTGACATAATTTATTTCAGATTGAACAAACTAATAAAAGAAAAGGGATGATGAAAATCTCACTTTATAGTGGCATTACAGTCTCCATTTAGTGGACATGGAGAGAGGGCTGCAGATTTGCTAGGAATGGTACACACAGATGTATGTGGACCAATGTCTACGCAAGCCATGGGTGGATTTTCATACTTCATTACTTTCATAGATGATAGATCTGGATTCGGATATGTGTTTGATGAAACACAAGTCTGAGGTCTTTGAAAAGTTCAAAGAATATAAGTATGAAGTGGAGAAACAACCAAACATAGTATTATAACTCTTCGATCAGATCGAGGTGGTGAATATTTTAATGGAGTGTTTCTAGATTATCTCAAAGTAAATGGTATAGTCTCCCAGTGGACTCCTCCAGATTGGTATCTGAAAGGAGAAATCGAACTTTGTTAGACATAGTTCGGTCCATGATGAGCTATGCAAATCTTCCAGTATTCCTATGGGGTTATGCATTGGAAACCTCAGCATATTTACTCAATAAGGTGCTTTCCAAATCTGTTCCTCAAACTCCGTATGAGATATGGAAAGAAAGGAAACCGAGTCTTAAACACGTTAAGATTTGGGGATGTCCAGCTTATGTCAAGTAAGTTGACCCAGATAAGCTGGAATATCGATCCGTAAAATGTAGTTTTGTGGGATATCCTAAAGAGACTTTAGGGTATTACTTTTGCACCTATCATCGGGTGTTTGTCTCCAGACATGCTACCTTCTTGGAAAAGGAGTTTATCCTTGAAGGAAACAGTGGGAGCAAAATTGGACTTGATGAAGTTCAAGAAGCACAAACTACTACGGATCAAGTGGAAACACCTGTTCTGACTGAACAACCTTTTGTGGAACAGCCCATTCATAGGTCAGGGAGAGTGTCTCGCCAACCTGAGAGGTAATATGGCCTTGTCATTGAGAATGACAATGAGTTGTCGATCATTGATGATGACGACCCTGTGACCTATAATGAGGCTATGAGTAGTGTTGACTCAGAGAAATGGCATAGTGCCATGAAATCCGGAAAGAAATCTATGTATACGGGATACAAAAGAATGATTAGAGCAGATGGTCAGGTGGAGACCTTTAAGGCCAGGCTTGTTGCAAAAGAATTCAAACAAAGGCAATGGATTGACTTTGATGAAACCTTTTACCTGTAGCCCTGTTAAAATCAGTTCAGATTTTGCTTGTGAATGCTGCTTACTACGACTATGAGATCTGGCAATTAGCCAGATGGTTTTCTTTCCAAGAGAAATGAAAACCTAGTGTGTAAGTTGCTGCAAACCATATGTGGTTTTAAGCAGGCTTCTCGAAAGATGGAACGTTCGTTTTGATGAGACAATCAAAGAGTTTGATTTTATCAAAAACGAAGATGAACTATGCGTCTGCAAAAGGGTTAGTGGGAGCGCGGTAACATTTCTTGTATTGTATTGAAATAGAGTTGACACACATAACAACATAGCAGACCCACTCACAAAGCTACTTTATGAAAGTCACTTTGATCGTCATGAAGACAAGATGGGTATTAGATACCAGAGTGATTGGCTTTAGTACAAGTGGGAGATTGAAAGGAATATGTCCTAAGTCCAATCATGTATTAGGATTTAGGAATAACTTTTATGTAATCTGTTTTGATTTCATTGATATTAATAAAGACTTGTTTTGTTTTTATTACGGGCTTTATCTATTTAAGTGTTTAAATAAGATATACCATAGTTTAGAGTAAAGCTTTTTATGGATTATGATGAGATCATAATAGTGAGACCTAAAAAGATGATAACTCTAAACTTAAATAGTTCCTGGTCATAGGATTACTAACTGGTAATTAATAATCCACAAAGATCGGTACATACTATGCTTGCTTCATTATGAAGGATGTCTGTTCTCATAGACATTTGTGTGGTGACACTATAGCTAGTATGTAGGTGCTTATTATGGAATAAGTTCACTGAACATGACTCGCCCAGCTGAACAACTGATGGAGTTCACTCACGTGTCAGCAGTTGTTCGCTTAGTGATAGTTGTACAAGTATCCTTAGACTTGAGGTCATCATAATCATCTTGTGTACACTGAACTATGCTTTGGTTTAGTTCTTAGTCTCCAGGGACAATTATTAGGGCTCTTCTGGGTATAGGAATTTGTACACGAAGATAATGTATGATCAATAAAGGATCTACCCCTTCCAGTGAAGGAAGCGAATGTTCAAGGCTGATCCACTTATGCTAGTTCAGGAATCTCTGGCCAGAGTGAATGAAATTAGAAAGGAGTTTCTAATTTGCATAGAACTACGCATAGTAAATGGTAAGCAAGTGATTGAATTAGATAGGCTTGACACGAGATCCATGCCTTGTATTTAATCGGAACATTGTAGGGTAGAAGGAGTTTATTGTACGGTAACTATTCACTGAATAGGTTCTTGGTATTCTAAGTAGTGAATTCATATTATCCGGATAGTCGCGATATGCTGAGAAGTATCCCTCACGATGTAGAATAAATGTGATTAATTAATTAATCATATTTAATAAATTAGAGAATTTATATAAATAATGATAAAATAGTTTTATTATTATTTATTTCTACTACCGGCTTAATATTGAACCTACAGGGTCACACCATAAAAAGAGAATGATTTAATGGTGGAGGAATTTAATTAATAATGGCTAATAATTATTTATTTATGAAATAAATAATTAATTGGCAAATTTAATAATTGATTAAATGAGATTTAATTGATTATAAATTAATTAAGAAAAGTTCTTAATATTATTAATTAAGGATTTAATTTTTGGAAATTAAATCAAGAGAGAGAATTATTTCTAAAGTGTTTAGAAAAAGGATTAATAATTAAAAGGTGTTTTAATTATTAATGAGAATAATAAATGAGATAATAATAATATTATTTATGGGAAAATTTCAGCTGGAAATTTTGCCTATAAATACACTATTATAGACCCTATTTTATTCTAACCCTGAAACCCAAAAACTCAAAAAGTTTGGAAAACTCAATTCTCTCCACCTTCTTCCTCCTCTTTAACATCGTTTTCTTGGTGGATACCGGTGGAGTGCTTCACACTTGAGGAGCAACTGCTAAGGATCTCTGATCGTTGTCTCCGAATTATATTAAAAGGTTAGATTCGATCCCTCGAATTTTTATTCACGATTTATATGCTTTTATTTGGATTTTATATGTGTAAAAGTGTTTTGCCATGCCCCCGCTGCGTTATAAATCCAACATTGATCATATCTAACAAAGACATATAAGATGAACGGACGTGGATTTCATTACCTCTTTTAGAAGCCGGGGCAATTTTTGCAACCCTCTCTATGCTCTTGCCCGCCATTAATGGAGATTGGGATGGAAGCTCGAAACTGGGATTTGAAGAAATAAGATGAAGACTTAACCGATCTTCGATCACAAACCTGGCCGGAAAAATTGGCTGATCACCGGAGAAAATTTGGAGGAGAGGTGAGAAATGAGAAATGTGGGATGAGAAGTGAGAAATGATAACACTTCCTCCCCCCACATATAATGTGTCCCTAGCCGGTGATTGGGCCGGTAAAAGGAGGAGTTTAACCGGTTATACATGGTCAAAAGCCCAGCCCAAAAAGTATGGGCCCAATTCTAGAAGTTTCTAGGATTTTCTGAGGAAATAAAATATAATAAAATTTGAAATTTGGAAAACTCCAGAATATTCTGGAAGAGCCGAGAAAAAGGCCAAGATAAAGGGCCCAGTCAAAAGCCCAACATTAGGGCCCATAATCTAAGGGTTCAAATATAGAGGGAATGCCAACTTTGCCAGATTTAGCAGGCCCAATTAAAGGAACTAGCTTAGCCAAGCAAATTTGGGTTGCACAAGGCTTACAAGGGAGCCCAAAATTCTAGTCAAATAAATCCTGACCGAAATACGGTCAGGATTCTGATCGAAAAACATGCTGGTCGAAAAACCTAAGACCAGGATTTATGGGACCTTAATTCGGTCAAAATTAAGTCAACGGGTAAATCCTGACCTAAATTCGGTCAGGATTCTAATCGAAAAACAACCTGGTCGAAAAAACCACGACCAGGAATTATGGGACCTTAGTTCGGTCAAAATTCAGTCAAGGGGTAAATCCTGACCTAAATTTAGTCAGGATTCTGATTGAAAAACATCTTGGTCAAAAAACCCACGACTGGGAATTATGGGACCTTAATTCGGTCAAAAGTTGAGTCAAGGGGAGAATCCTGACCTAAAATCGGTCAGGATTCTGATCGAATTTCATCCTGACCGAAAAACCCACGATCAGAGGAAATGGGGGCTTAATTCGGTCAAGAAATTGGGCCCCAGGAAAATCCTGTCTGAATTTCGGTCAGGATCCTGGTCAAAAAAATCCTGACCGAAAAACCCACGAGCAGAGCACATGGGAGCATAATTCGACCAGGATCCTGGTCGAAAATGGATTTTCTAGTCAAAAATAAGTTCCTGGTCGAAATTATTTAAAAAAATATGAGAATTATTTTGGAAAATTTTAGAAAATAATAATTTCTGGGAAAATTTTCCAAAAAGACAAAGAACATTCTAGAAAATTAGGAAAAATTCCTGAAAACTAGGAAAAATTTCCGAAAATAAGGAAAAATTCATGGGAAATTGGAAAATATGCTTGAACTTTGGAAAGGTAAAATGTTATAAAAGTGTAGGTCGCTCCACGCTTTTACGTTAATAACGATACCCTGTAAGGGAATAAAGAAACTTCTACGAAATCTGGCATGATTTCCTAGAAGTTTGGGGCCAAATGATAGGGAATAAAATAAACCCTGATTGCGTAATTAATATCGCATTACTTATACCCGGTTTGGGCTACAAATAAGGCCCATTTAAAGGGGCTCAAAATCCTGAATATTAATTAATTTTGTAATTAATTAATATGGGTAAAATCAACTGACAAGTAGAGTCCAAGTATAATTTCTTGAAGACTGGCCTCCAAGAAACCTCATAGGATAATTGATCAATCTCCTACGGTCTAGGACTCCAAAGTATATTCTAAATCTGAGATTTGCCCACCAAGTCTCCTAACGCTAATTCAATTCAAGGAATCTCATGCCTATATAAGGGGTCTCATCCTACAAATCAGAACTACGTTTTTTGACTTGATCCTTGGCATAGAGCAAGGTACGTGGGCATCTTTTGAAGGCAGAGTGAGTCACGAAGCACGAGAGCAGTCAAATAGAACCTTGAAGCTCACGAATCTTAGCAATAAATACACCCTAAGTTTTCACCCATAACAATTACTTCATCAATTTAATCGACTGAGAAAATGGTTAGTTGATTCAATTTAATTGGTTAAATCAGACTAATCTGTATTTTTTTCGTAAGTGTATATGTAAAACTAAACCATTATAAATAACTAATATTTTGAAAATAAGATTATTATAATATAACATAAAATGCAATGGAATTCATAATATAGAAACAACTTTTTTTATGTGCGTGCAATAAAGTTTCAGAGATTTTAATTTGATCGAACACATTGAAGTAGGTCTGAAGCGGCATTAAAATAGGATTGGCTTATCGATGATACAAAAATCACAATTCTGACATAATATACACTGCCACCAGACATAACATACACTGTCACTTTACTTGTTATCTGATTTTTTTGATATAAATTAGTATTTTAAAAATTATATTTTGAGAAATTATCAAAAATACTAACTTTTCTAAGTTTTTTTTGCAATTTTACTATCTTCTATTTTTTTTGCAAAAATACGGAATCAACTAAAATCAACCAAAATCAAGAAGATATACAACTAGTTGAATCGAATTTTTTTGTTACATTTGAGGTTGCAGGTAGTTGCAGAAACCCGTCGAAGGTTGCATCTAGTTGATTCAAGTTGCAAAAACCCGTATTTTTGTAAAAAATATATATTGAAAAACAGTATCTTTGTAAATAAAAAAGTATTTTTGCAAACTTTTTTTGAACAATGTCAGTATTTTTGCAAAAATATTTTTGGAATTGAGTATTTTTCAAAAAAAGCCCATTATTTTTTTGTGTATCTGATACAGTTACACCTCTTTAAAGTAATATTGTTGGGATTAACAATAAATATTATTTTAGCGAGTTTATTACTTTATCAAAAGTAAAAAAAATTATTACTTTATCAAAAGTAAAAATACACTGTGCACATTATGTTGGAACCGGAGAATAATATTATTTTAGCGAAGTTATTACTTTATTGATTATTAATTCATCGAGGTTCTAGTTATTATTGAATATGATTTTAGAAAAATACAGAATTAATGTGTATTAAAAGTGATTCAAATGGATAAAATTAATGATATTAAAAGTATTTTTGAATTAATATGTTATTCAGATTGCTTTAAATGCATATTTAATGTGTAATAATTAATATAAAATTTAAAAATTTAAATAATTTAAATAATAAGATAATTTGAAGAACGCCAACACACCAACTCAACCCGAGGCATTATAATATATATATAGATAGATATAGATAATTAGAAATACAACTTAACAAAAGTGTCCATTTTTTTTGCATAAAATAAATAACATGTATATTAAACATAAATGCTTACAAAATACCATGAATACGCATGTAGTATAGGATTTAAATCGCTAAGAAATGAAAAATACATACAAATAATATTCAAACAAATAAGTTGATATCTATACTATCGCAATTAAAATTTTCTCTCAAATTTCGCACCCGCTTTCATTTTGAAGAAAACGTTTGGATTTTATATTTTTGTTACAAATTATCATATATTTTTAAGTTTTCGTGATTGAATCATCGACATATCAACAAATAGTGAGGCATGTTGTGTTTTTGGTCAATAAAATTCAAAAAAAGTGATAACTTGTTTTTTGGTCGGAATGAGATGATATTTTTATTACTAAAGAAAATGATATAGTTTCGATTTATTGATATTTAACCTTTTTTATTCAGTCAAAAAAATAAAGTTTAATTTTTTTCTTCGTATTAGGAGAGGATAACGAATGCAATAGAATAGGGGTGTTGGCCCAATATGTCACTTTCGAGTAAAAAAAGGTCCGAAATATCACTTTAGGAATAAATGGCCCAAAATGTCACTTCATAATGAAACTTTGCTCAACGTTTAATTTGTTTAGAGTGTAACGCTACTTCGTCAAGCGTTTAGATTGTATTTCTTTTCTTCTTCTTTTTTTTAAAAATTATTTTTACATGTAAAACGTTGGATCGTATGCCGTTGTCCACCTAAAACGCTACATAATATTACGTCCCATTCACCATTTTTAAATTTCACAAAACTGTAAAACGCTAGACGACGGTTAGTCTAAAGCTAAAACGCTATTTAAAAATACTTTTTATGTCAATTTTTTTAATTTAACAAAATGGTAAAACGCTAGACGATGGTCCATCTAGATGTAAAACGCTATTTAAAAATACGTTTAGGTCATTTTTTTATTTAGAAAAATATTTAACAAAACAGTAATAAAACGCTAAATGATGGTTCGTGTCACCCTAGACGAAGGTAAAACGCGACATAAAGAAACATTTTATGTATTTTTTATTAGATAAAAAAAGCTAAACGCGGGACGAAGTTCCGTTTCATGCTTAACATTCTTTTATGTTCTATTTTATACCTTAAATCTCAGAAGCTCCTTTTAATTTTCCACCTACTGTAATTTTTTTTAATTTTTCTAAAATACGCAAAAACACTACGAAATTTTGCTAATTATCAAAATTAAAGCATTAGAATGAAATTAACAATAACAAAACACACAAATACATAAAAATGATCAATAAAAATCTCCAAATTCAATACATTTTTAGCCAACATTTATACTAAACAAGTTTCACTAATTAATGTATATGAATGCAACATTACATCAATTAAACTCATTTTTCCCTTTAGGTGCTTGAAAATCCATCGCATTCTAATACCTCTCGGACTTCCTTCTTCCATTCTTTTTCTCAACATCTTTGTCATGGATCACGTTTGGAAAGTTAATACCCATCGACTGACGTGAATCTCCTTTGCTCGGAATGGGTTCAAAAACACCATTGTAAATCATCGATACATTCTCTAATCTATAGATTTCATCAACCAACAGTTCATGGCTCAACTTCAAATACGCGCAACAAGCAATCACATGAGAACAAGGAATACGATAAGTTTGCTATTTCCCACAAGAACATAAATACTTGTGAATCCTAACGGTATGCCTATTAACCCCTTTTGGTCAACTTTTCTAGTGATTACTTCAAACAACAAAAAAGTTCAATCATAGACTTTGACAATATGACCCCTATCACGCATAATTGACAAACTCAACATTTTGCTTTCATGATTAGTAAACACTCGACCTTTAGATAACTCGGTTGCAATTTTCAACCGCCTTTCATCGAAAAACTCAATCTTCTTCAAAAATAGTGCTCTAACCAAGGAACTAATGGGAGCTTTCTAGCTCCAAGCATCACATTGTTCCAACTTTCCGCATGATTGGTAGTCATCATGCCAAAATGTTTCCCTCCATCATGTACTAAATACCATTTGCTTAAAGGTTTATCTTCAAACCATACCTCCGTCCTAGGCTCCTCAATCAACAATTATATATTCACATATAAAATCAAACTTCTTCTCTTGCACCTGAGAAACCAACTCAACTAACCTAGTTTTCAATACCTTTCTCCTATGTGCACTAGCAAAATTTGTTGCCAAGTGTCTAATGTAGAATTTATGATGGTCAAGGGGTTTGCGCCATCATATCTGTTGTATAGCTGCCATAATCCCAGCATATCTTTCAGAGATGACAGAAATCCCATGTCTCCTAACTGTCAAAAACCTCCTCAATCTATCCATAAACCACCAATGTACCTACTACTAGTAGATTCACAATCAAAACCCCTACTACCACTCCTCTCGGAAACTCTCGAACTAGTTTCCATAACTCTCGAACTTGTTTCAATCAATGGACAAGTTGAATTTTTTTGTAAATAAATTTCAACAAAGAAAGGAGGTCAATTCGAAACAATAATTCCAAACATCATCTCAAGATCATCATCATCATCATCATCAACCGGAATAGTACCAAATTTCATATCATTGAAATTTTTCCATCGATAACACAAAAAAAACCATGCAAACTCCTATCAATTTTCAATTTCAAAAATAATACATCAAACAAATTATTAAAATTCATACTAGAATCGAGTCTTACTTGCTTAGAAACTGTTTTATCATATACGTAACCCTCTAATTGAGTTTGTCGTATATTACCATCAGTGGAAATCCACGCGGTCACTATAATTGATTGCACACCCGATCCCGAACCTGAAGCCATTGCGAATCAATTAAAGCTTTAATAAATACTAATATAACAAATTTGCATGAAATTGGGGGTTTAGGTTTTTGAAAATAGTGTTTGTACTAGAGAAGCAGAAGCTGTAAGAGAAGTAGAAGTTGGATTGGGCAGTGTGTATGCGTACAAGAAAGGCCAATACTGCTATTTCGTCTACCGTTTATGTTAAAACGCTAAGTAAATACCCATTTTTATCTATATATAATTATATATTAAAAATCTAAATTCAAGTAAAACATAACTAGAAATAGTATGAGAGGCTTAAACGCTACATACTATTTCGTTTTAATTTTATAATAAAATTAAAAACAAAAAAAATGTGGAACGAAGTCTCGTTTAATGTTTTATTTTATATTTAATAAAATTTTAAAAACAGTAAAAAAGGCACACGAATTACCGTTAGGCTCTTTATTTTTTATTGAAACCCCATAAAATGCTACACGAGTGAATGTCAACGGTAAAACGTGGGATGATGTGTCGTTCTGGGGCCAAAACGCGAGATGAAGTCTCGTTGTGGTCAAAACGCTGTATTATATAATGTTTTGCTTTAATGTTTTGTAACCTGTTACATTGTATTAGCACCTGTTTTGCAGAAAAGTAAATTTCATAAACTATAAATTACAAGTTGGTAATTTATAAACTGCGGAAACTGTAATACAATACAACCAACAAAATGATTAAATCTGGTTGTAGTAAAGTCTGAATCCAAATAAAAATAAAAACAACACAAGGTAATTAGGCCCATCTCCTGGTCTTTTAGTCTACAACCTCAATATTTCATAAATTGAACTCCTAAAAATTGAGAAACTAAGTAGCAACAACTACCCAGCATGTTAGCATTTTCCAATATCTACATAGTTCTTAAAATCCACAATACACTCCATCATCTGCATTTAAAAGAAACTTTATAAAAATACAGCAGGAATTAGGAAATGCAATAAATTAGCAGAAAATGGTCTAAAACAATATAGTGGTCCAAGGACGACTCTGTCAAAGACAAGGTACATTTGACTAGTCTACGAAACAAAGGCATGAATTAATATTTTTAAACTGTCCTTTCGCTCTTTGCTACTTGGATTATTTCTTGGTAGCATGGTAAAATTAAGATGGACCATCTTTTAAAAAAGATGATAAAAATCCTAATGATAATGGTAAATACAATATTCTCATATTGAACTAGCTAAAATTAACAATTAGGACATACATTTACACACGAAAGTAACAATTAAGGTGCATACTAACCGCACACACTTAAACACTTAAAGTTACGCTTATCCTCATTTCTTTGCGCACTTCTGCCCATCAGTTCCATTGTTAGGAGGATTACAAGTTTCTTTGAATGTCATTTACCCTGAGAAGTGTAGAAATCTCCATACTTCCCAGGACTGTCCTGAGAACTCTGGTCCTGGAAACTCTGGTCATAGGCACTCTGTGAAGAAATAACATTCGTACCCCTATCAGAATCAGTAGGAAGTGTAGGTGTAACATGTAAACTGAATGATGAAATAAAAAGCTGTTAGTGTTTGTGCCCTAGAGACAACACTATTATGTTTTGTTTATGATATTTGGATTATTAATGTTTATATTCTATCAATTATTATTTTAATAATTTATTAAGTCTTAATTTATTGCGATATAAATATTAGATTAATAAATATCCTTGAAATATGATATGAATTCTATATCTCTAAGTACGTGACTTAGAAATGAGATTATGTGAATAGTATCGATATTCCCAAATATCCCTAGTCGAGTATTATTATTAAGAGACAATAATAATGCATTAAGACCATTGTGTTTGTTGACTGATGATCACATCTCACTGATCATAGGTATAGTGTTACTAAAGTCGAAAATACAGGAACATATGAATATACATGATGCTGGATAGACCCGATGTGAGATTCTACATGTCTATCATGTTATAAGCAATTCTCACAGTGATAATGATGTAATGGTCCTTCAACTTGAAATCATTATATTTCTCTATGATAATTAATATACTTTAATTACATCAAAAGTTATCTTTGACGGGGTAATGATAAAAGTGGCCTTCGGGTATATTAGGAATCGTGTGAGAACTATTAATGATCTAGAAATAATTTAACCCTCCTAATTTTGGAGAGATATTATTGACCGCTTGTGCGAGCTAGTCTGTAAAATATGTGGCGTCGCGCTCAAATATTGATTTAAAATGATAGTCTACTCATTGATCAAAGAAACCTAGATTAAACCATGAAGAGGATGACACATAACATGCCTCGAGTTTAATCTATAATATTTGGTTAAAAAGATTATATTACATTGTACATTATTCACGAAAGGTTTAATCGATCATTGATTTAATTATTATTACTTGAGTAGCAATGATGTATTACTAGATGCCGCTCATTGTTTATAATTTAAATATGATATATTTTAATTATTGCCAATGTAATAATAACCTATAGGGTCGCACAAAGAAAGCTTGGAAGATTATTTAATTCAAATTTGAATTTAAATTAAATAGGAAATTTAAATGATTTATTATTAATTAAGTTGGACTTAATTAATGGTATAAATAAATTTCAAATTTGTATATTACTAAATCCGAAATTCAGTTGTTATTTGATAATTGAGTTAGACTTAATTATTAAATAAATATAATTTCAGATTTTAATAAACTCTAACTTGGATTAGGGTTAAGACTATTTTTGGCCTCTCTATATAAACATCCTTAAGGCTAAAATTAGGGTTACATTTTTATTAGATAAAAACATAAAATTCTAGCAGCTAAAGGGGTGTGTGTGTGTATGAGAGAGAGATAGATAAATAGATAGATAGATAGATAGATAGATAGATAGAAAGAGGGTGTGTGTGTGTATGAGAGAGAGAGGTATATAGAAAGAGAGAGAGAGAGGGAGAGAGAGAGAGGGAGAGAGAGAGAGAGAGAGAGAGAGAGAGAGAGAGAGAGGAAAACAAGTCTGTTTTTGGTGCCGGTACACGCCTCCTCCGTACCGGCTTTCGTGTGGATACCTCTACAGTGTAGATCGTTGAGGCGGGATACGTGGTGTTCGGTTAAAACTAGGATCTCTTTTTGACAAACATAATTGTAAAACTCTTTAAGGTAAACATCTCATCCACGAATTAAATATAGTTTTTTGCATGGATCCTGCGGTGGATTTTGATTTTATTTCATTTTTACGGTTTTATTTATTATTTTCACTGTGTTTTTATGCCCCGAAACCCAATAAAAGCTCCCTAGCTAGCCGCTCAATTGGCCGGTGAGAACGATGTAGAGAAGGAGGCTGCTCAGTGGAATGCTGATCGGTAAAACGCAGCTCAGTGGAAGGCTCCTCAGTACGAGGATCGGGAGTAGGAGTCAAGCCAAGATCAAAAGGGGGAACATATTAATATATATCCAGAAATCTCAGGATCGTGATGGACGTGACTAGATGATCCCGACTCATGAACAGAAACGGTATCAGCGTGTCATCCAATAGAAGCACGTATAGGAGGATCCCAATTATCCTCAAGATCTGTAGCCATATGATCAGTATGAACATGAGTAGATGACTCGGGCACATCATGAGAATCAGTATGTAATGGTAGACTATCATCTCCAAGGTCTGTAGCAATAGTATCATCCTCTACCTGAACTCTAGCTCATCTACCACCAGCAGCTCGTGCACCGACACATCTACCACGACGGGTCGATTGCTGCCTCTCCTCCAACCGCCTAGCTTGACAAACCTCTACAGGCATCTCATCAAAACATGTAAGGTGTAGTCTCTGACAAAATCACAACACTGGTCAGCAAAATGAGGCACGCCAGGAAGAACATCTTGTATTCGCTGAGATATTAAATGCACCAACACGAGATATGAATCTAACAGTCCTCTCTAAATACCAAAGATGGTACTCAGGCACTGCACTCTTAGCAACAGTCGAGTCTCCCACAAATGTATGATCCAAACGACGCACCAATATAGCTGTAATAGATGCATGTTTCTGAATCTATTTGATCTTGTCATTGCCCCTCAAATTTGTATTATTCTCTGCATCCGAGTACATAACATCAAAATGAATAATCTGCACGAGCCCAAACTTTCTAGCAACTCTATCAGGTCAATGAAGCTCCACAATGAAGATACATATCAAAGGCCCGCAGTATCGCCAAATATGCTCACCAGACAAGCAATAAGATGGAAAATCAACAATGACATCAAGAGGGTAAGGCTCCCATATGAACTGAGATGGTCTAAACCCATCCAAGAGCATTCGAGTAACAGAGAGGGTACATCCACCCGTAGTAGTGTAGGAATGACCATAAAGCCACCTAAAATCACATTACAATAACCATTCAGTTCAAGATTTAAACTAAAGTCTGGTTCCTGTACCAAACCCTAGATAAAATTAAGATTTACGCTTCATGGTTTAGGGCACGAACCCTAAACCCTAACCCGTTCTATATCATAACAAATTCATTTAAACGGTTCGAAAACCCAATTTGGGGAATAATGAACCATAAAATATTAAAAAAGTGCTAAATTAACATCCTATAATAAAATAAAGCCCGGTTCCTAGGGTTTAGGCTCCATGGTTTAGGGCCTAAACCACGAACCTTAAACCCTAACCCATTTCATATTATATGATGTGTAACATCTGGGAAATATCGTATAATTATTTATATCAATATATGAATATTATGTGAATATTATATGAATTTTTGGTGAATTATCTGGTGTTTGATAATAATATTTGGATGTTTGTATGTAATAAAATGTGAGTATGTTAATTTTAATATGTCCAGAATAAAATATAGATAATTAAGGTATTTTTCTGGTAATTTTTGAAGTATTAGATGATTCTATAATAATTTATGAAATTATTAATTATTTTCTGAATAATTACAAAATTATTTTATAAAGCCGGGAATCGTCCGACTTCAATCGTTTTTACGTTTTTACAACCCGAAACTCTTCCGAAAACTCCTTCCTAACCTAATCTGGTAATTCCGGACATTTTTCATGTTCTGACTTTTTCAATCCAGATTACGGTTTGACCCGTGCGCGGCCCGGCGCAAGTTTTTCGATACGATAATCATTTCGGTGAACCAACGAAACCCGTATTTTCAAAAGACGGGATATTATTACATTATTTTCGTATAAAGTATTTTATAAAAAGCCCGGTTTGGATAATTATCCAATTTTGATATCAAATCGGATCGTTATTGCAATTACTTAGCGGCTAAGTAACTAATTTAACGATCCAAAACGATCCAAAATTCCATAAATATAAATAGCCTATTTCTTATTTCGTTTATTCCGTTTATTCATTTGCAACCAGTTAAAATACCGAAAATACAGAGAAAATCTGAGAAAACCGATACGTTCCCGAGAATCAAACACACGAACGAAGGCGTTATCGAACTCCGATTCGGGCATGCAGCATATCAAAACGAAGCTCTCGGAATCCTCTATCTGAATCAATCATCAGTTTCTTTCCAGAAATTACAGTAATTTTCTTATTTATTTATTTATATTCGAATTATTTAAGGATTAAATTATGAATTTTTGTTCTTGATGTTGTTGATGTGATTTGATGCTTCCATGTTGTAGAGCATGTTTTTCTGGTCAATTTGGTATATAATATGTCAGATTTTGAGCTCTGCATCATGTAGAAAAGTTGGTTTGATTCTCGAGTTTAAGTGTTCTTGGTGTTCTTGAAGATTTCTGAGAATCAAACCCAAATTTGAGGGTGATGCAGACTTCAGAATTTAGAGTATGAATATCCGTTGTGAAGCCCTTGATGAGAGCTATCTGTTCGTACCTGTATCATCAACAGAGGTTGATCATTTAGTAATTTCGATTTTTTCAATATTACTAGTTAAATTCGGTTTTTGATTTTGAATACTTGTTTGATGATTATGATGACTGAATATGATTGTACGTATTCTGAGGATTATTTTCATATATAGATTGTTAAATTTGGTTTAGTATTTAGTAAAAACGGGATTTTCGCCGGAAAACCGACTTGAATCCGTAAGTTTTGATCGGAAAACGATATTGATGGATCGTTGTTAGTTGTTGTTGGTTTAGATGAGTTTTTGGGATCGCAGAGGTCGTTTTGGCATCAAAACCCGGCTGAACCTGTACGTTTTAGCCATATTTTTGCTCGCCGGAACTCGGCCGGAAATCTGGAAAATTTCCAGAAAACCGGCGAGCTGCCGACCATGTTCTTCACTCTGGCCACCGTTTGATTCGGTGGGGAAGGTGACCCCAAATCCGAAACCTGTTTCTGTAATTTTACTTAATTACTTTTATTTCTATAAATTCAAAATTTTAATTGTAAATTCTAAAAATCTAATTTAAATTTGGAAAATTATTAATAACAATTTCTGAATTATGTTATTTATTTTGAAATTCGAATTTAATTATTTAATTATGTAATTATTTATCTAATTATTTATTAGTTATCTAATTAATTACTAATTAGGTAATTAATTAATAATTAGGTAATTAATTAATAAATAAGGATTAAATAATATGATTTATAATCCGATAAATTAGTAAATAATACGAGTAACTCGTATCTATGCGAGTAGTGATTCGATAATGAGAATTATTATTCGAGCAATAGTTATTCGAATAATATTGCGGTAATTATTTGTATTGTATAATTAAATACCGATAAGTAATTGATTAACGAATCGTTTAAATTCCGATATTAATATATTAATTCGGTAGTATTCGAAAATAGTGTGTAGCTCGTATTTATACGAGTGATTAATCGTTGAGTTGATTTATAATTTGAGTAATTCGTAGTTATTCGATAAATAGCGTATCAGTTAATTAAGTTGATTGATTATTTGTAAATAATCGATCTAATCAAATAAATAACGATGAGTTGTAAATATTTGTAATAAATTGTGATTAATCCTAATAATTAGGGATTAATTATTTTAAATTAATAAATAATTATCTATTAATTATTTATTAGTTATTTATTTATTAAGTGATTAATTATTTCAATAATTAATCACATAATTTTCAATAAATCGTAACTTCTTCGTTTTAACTCCAAAAATTATAAATAAAATTATTTTTGACTTTGATTTTCTTAAATAATTATTTAAAAATATAATTAAGGATTGTTTAATTATAATTAATTATTTATAATTAATTATTAATTAATAAATCTTGTTTAATTCATAATAAATCAACCGTTCGTCCGTTTAATACGAAACGAACGCCTCTAGACTCAGAAAAATATTCTGCTTCTATTAAAAAATATTTTCAAGACCTAAATTCTTTTATATTAAAAGGATGTTTGTTTCACGAATCATCCTGAGTCGGTAATTGATTGATAAAATGTTCTTTTTGACCCAATTTCAACTCTAAACATATCGAGACCTATCTTTTGACGATTCAACTTATATGTTACGTGAATTACATGATTACGTGTTATCTGGATAATATGATTACCTGTCCTATGTGTATGTATTATGCAAATAATGAGTCAGCATGTCTTTTGAATGCTATCTGAATGAGATGTGATTCTTATATATTATTATTATCGGACGGGTAGACGATAGGGATAAGTGTATAGACTAGTCAAATATATATTGTCAGTTCATTGAATAGTATTATTTGTGATAAATGCATATAGTATGAGACGTTCAAAGCCAGATAGAGATGGTAGGAGTGAAGCCTGATTCCGTGTAATACTGAAACAAGTGGATTTGGAATAAAGATAACCTAAGAAGGTAAATGATAAGAAAGGTCAAGTAGCTCGTCAAGGGTAGTACAGAGGCGACAGGACTGAGTGATATGTCAACTAGTTAAAGATCAGAGAGATTCTCAATTGAGGCAAGTATCTCTATCATCACTTATTGTTCAAGTGATATTTATTTTAAGTTTTATCATGCAAGTATTGCTTTCCCTATTCTCAGTTTAGAATCGATAAACATATCGCTGAATTAAATAATTCTGTTTATGCAAGTATTCCCGAACTTTCTTTTAAATACTGCAAGTATTCCTAACCTTACTCTTTAAATACTGCAAATATTTATTCGCTCCTATTCTAAGTTCAGAATAGTTAACTGTTTTATATTTCGCTGCAATTACTCTTATTTATGCAAGTTCCTTTCACTATTATTTCTTTATCATCGATGGCTCTCTTGAGCAAGTACCCAAAGTTATTTGACATCAAAATACTCCACGGACTGGATGGTTACTATATATATATATATAAGGACCAGTGATGAGCTGGATCCTATGGGCCGGAGATGGACCGGACCCTTTAGGCCATAGTTGCCTGAGTACTCCTAATGTTGGTTGGGTCTATGCAGTTGGGTATAGATCCGCACTATCTCCTGACTGATCAGCAGGTTATAGTGCATATGTTGGTTTCTAGTGTTCAGTCCAATTTATTGTTGATCGCCATTAATGGCATTCCTTCTCGAAGTAAAATGTGATTATGGGTTAAAGTTATTCTTTCTTAGCCCTCAGTTTCGAGAAATTACAGTGTTTATAAATGAATTCGAGGTTTAGAGTGTTGCTGCAGCATTTGTTGCTCAGGGATATTTAGAATCTTGAATGAATTGGGATTTTCTTAATTATTCAACCCGTCCTTATCAGGCTGGTTTAGCAGGCTAAGTCTATGGAAACTTAGTCGATAATGATGGATACTGAATAGTTAGGAATTTCTTGAACGTCGTTTTATGAATAGTTATTGCATCCATTGCTCAATTATGAGATGATACCAGAAGCTATTTTGAAAACACGCGATCTCTAAAAGCTCTAACAAAAATGTCATTATGTCCTTTGTGATTTATAGCAATACAAATCAAATTGATTTAAGCTGATAAAGTATATCCTTTAAATGATTTCGTGTTTCGCTCTTCAAAATATTTCAGAGAAATTAATGTTTAAAGACTCAAATTATATACTTGCTGGGCATTTTTGGCTCACTCTTGCTTTGTCAATTCTTATTTCTGCCAGAAACAGATAAGGACTAAAGTGAATAGCTTTGATAGACAGCAGAAGTTAGAGAAGTTTCCGTTGCGAGAGGTTGAAGGTGTTAGAAGAATGTGACAAGAGCATTAGTTCAAAGGTATATATACTTGTATTATAGTTGAAGTGAGTTATAGAAGGTTAGATTCTTGTTTCATACCATGACCTGTAAAAGATCCGGACTTAAGGGGTTATTTATTTATTTCTTTACTTTATGCAATAATGGTTTAGTAACACCAAATCTTGACCCCGGATTTGGGGTGTTACAGTTTGGCATCAGAGCTGCAGGTTATTGGTCACTGAAATAAGAATAGGTGAGAGTAAGATACGAATGATAGGTCGTACAAGATAGGAAAGACCCTAGGCATATTCAGGAACTTGAATTAAGTGTGAATTAGGGTTAGTAGATCTGAGATGGAGTTGCTAAGATAGGATTGTTGGGAAACTGTAAGGCGAATATCACAGCATTATAGGTATATTGAGTTTTCAGATCATACAATAATGAGGAATCAACGGATTGACGGAGACTGGGTATGTTACCCTACTCTTCATGTGGTTTTGAAGAAAATGCGATTGATTTTGTGAGCACTTGTGAAAGAGATGCTAGGTGAGCTTTAGTACGAGTTGACTTAGGTATTAGGACGAGTTACATGTCGAAGGCAACCAGTGGATGGAAGCTGATAAAGAATTAACGTGCGCATTTCGAAGGCACCACCGTTGCGAGAAGATTCTTATCACTCATTGGGAGCTGTGTAAGGAATGGTATCTACCTTATTAGGTATAGGAAAGTCTATCAAGGAGATACGACCCTATCTACAGACAGAACATCGAATCGCATGCGTGGTTGTGAGCATAACGTCAAGGACGACGACAAGAATGTCAAAGACAGTACTAAATGTCAGCGTTGCGGTGGAATTGTGAATAAAATGTTTTACGACGGCCAATAAAGTCTCGTTAACTAATAAGTGTGAGTGTAATCCAAGGAATAGTGAAAGAGGTACTGAAGTGAAGAGACCTTTATATGGGCATTCTTTTAATTAGACAGTTCATGGGTAAATCATAAAAATAGCAAGTAACTTATATAGTAATGACGACCAAATATTTGATTTTTAAAACTTTAAAATTAGATTTCGGAAAAGATTTTCTTCATCAACTTTCAGAAGATTTTTGCATGAAATGAGTTTTACAAATGATTTGTCAAATTACTACTTATGTTCTTGTTATTATAAACAGAAAATGATCTAAAAAGAAGAATGAAATTAGACTCAGTGTTGTTATTCAAAGGGCCAAGTAGACCCATCAGCAGGAAGAAGGTTTAAGGTTGTTGTGAAGAATGAAAGTAAACGTTGTTTAATAAAATTAATAATTGAATCAACGTATTAAAATATTATTTCCCCACTTTATAAGATTAATAAAATTTAACAAGATTCGTGAATCGAACGAATGAAGGATGATTGAAGGAAATGGCAGAATCTTCCAGATAGTTGGAGAAGAATCATATTTTTATCGATGAAATTGAGGCATTACGTGATCAATGGGTATTTTACATGACATAGAAGAAATCTGAAGCCGTGATTTTAACTTCGGAACAACGCGATTAAGATCAAAGTATTGAAATAGTCGATGTGAAGGCGTTTCCAGGAAGCATTTTGAAGCAATGATGTGACTTGAATCGTGAACCTGTGTCCGCACGATCCTGAAGGCATATGTAAGTGAATCGTGGAAGGTAATCGGCATTGATATTCTTTCTTCTAATACGATAGCATATGTTCTTCTCGAGTTTGAATATGTATGAGTTTTTTTTCTGTTGATAAATCATATGAGGCGGAAACGAAAGAACATTCTTGTATCCCTCCTAAATTGTTGCTTTTCTCAAATTCTTGATTCCCAATTGAGACAACAGTGTTATGATATGACGCTTTGTCGAAATGACGAAAAGTCGGGTGGGACGCCACCTAATCATGTGCTGTATGCCATATAGTATGAAAGACTGGCCATCTTGAGTATGAATATGGTTGTCTCATCCTTCACTCATTTTCTTCCTTCAATTTTCTGATTTACAAATTCTTTCAATCGGATGTGGCATTGTTATTCCTTATTCTGAGTTTAATCAAAATCATATTCCCAGACTTTCCTTTTGGTGTAAAGTCTGTTCTCTGACGATTTCAAAAGAAATGAAATAGTATAATACGTGGAATTATACAACGAACCTAGATACGACTGCAATTCGATAAATAATGGACATCTGCGAGCAAGGAAAATAGATGCACTAGAAAATATGGACGTGGCAAAGACATTAAGTCAGGCAGTGGTTCATGTTACGAGGATCTCATCAGTGACGGAAGTTCGATGTGAAGCCGTAAGTGGAGATGAAGCAATGGTGACTCGATTGTGAAACTTTTCAAGAAATAATAATCTAACGATTGAGTTTCTACCAGATTGTGATGGTAATAATGGAGACCATGCGCAGTTATTAAAAGATAAACCGATCAATAATGATCAGAAATAAATTAACAGAATCATGAAATCAAACCTTAAATTCATTAAGAACAATTCGTAATATTCTAAGAAAGGTATGGTTATATTAATCATTGTGGGTTTCAGATCCAATCCCAATTAATAAAGAGATATGCTATACTAGTTAGATGCTGATCAAAGGTGAATTGTGGATGATTTGGTTGATGGAAGTGGATGTATACGATTGTGGATGATTTGGTTGATTAATGGTGTCGGCTTGAGTCCGACTGGTAGTCAATGGTATAGGGGAAGTGCTGCCCAAATTTTCAGAAATTACCCAATAGTTAAGAACAAAGAAGTATATGGTCATTCTCGTCAGCATTCCAGAAAATTGCAATCTCGGTTCTTGAGAAAGTTGTTATGACCAAACTGACTTTATGTAATTGGTCTTTGATTCCAGTTAGCTAGTTAGCACTTGGTTTAAGTGATCATTTAAAGGAGTTGATTGATCCACTTTGCCAACTAATGGTTAGTTAAATGGAAATCGATTCCAATTAAATTGAGTCAAGCTCTAACATAATTTCCAGATCCGAAATGAAAGATATAGAAATTTGAGAAAAAGTAATGGCGTTACCGTAAATTAAAAAGGCCTAGTTCAATTAGCGTGATGTTATTGTAATCGGGTGTAAGGTGTGATCCAGAATAATATTTCAAGACCTGAAGCGGTTGAATAGAAGTTGCTATAGAATAATGGAAAGCTCGCAAATTCAAGCATCCAATGAACGACGGAGATTGATGAAGTCCGCATGTGAACTCAGGAAAAGAGATGAGAATCAATGAAGAGAAGTCAAACACGTGATTTGTGACACGTCAAGTAAGGCTAAGAAAATAGCTACCGAGGAAATTCGATAATTTTGTTAGTAAAAAATTTAAATAGTGTAAATAAAAGCCTTCATTCCAGTGTGAATTCCAGGAATGACCTATTCAATAATAAACAGAGTAATATTACTAAGAAAAAGAAATTCGTTATGTATGAACAAGATAATGAATAAAGGGATAGGAAAAGTTAGAAATTAAGAGCAGGTTGATCCGACTTCTGGAATATACTGATACTTATTTTGTTATTAAATATCAAAGGTGGTATTAATATAGATGATTGGTGTTGACTTCAGTATGGAACGTTGTTAGCATCAAAGTTCATATTTATATCTAATTTAATATGACAATAAAATTAGTATTAGTACCAGGAGTTCGGTTTTGAATAAAGTTATGGTTCATTCTATTCCAAATTAATATTCTATTTAAAGAGTAAAGGATTTCACTTGATGAATCTAATTGTTAATATTTAAAAGGAATTGAAAAATACTACAAAATGGTGAGTTAAATGCGATGGTCGAGATTGCCTTTTTAATTGTTAGTTTTAATATATTCAAAACATTTCGAAGCATTAAACGCCATAAGTTTAGTATATCAAGCGGATACGGAGTGAAAGTACAAGAAACCAACTAAAGGTTCTCGAATATGATTAAAAACAATTATAGGCCAGATTAACTAAACAGAAGGAGACGCGAGAAGTAAAGTTGAACAGTCAGGAAAATAGAAGGTGCATAATCACAAATTGTTAAAATTAGAAAGAAAATCAGATTGGTATAACTCGAGTTAGTCCATCAAAACAATGAGATAGATATAACGGTTACGAATGAGCTGACCCTTTTGTTATAGGCATAACGAGTTCATAAGATATTTAAATATATATATGGCTGAGGAAGGTAATTTAGTTCCCTACGTATAAAAAAAAAATGAAATGAAGGATGATTCAGGTTATGTGAGTAATTGACAGATTTAATGTCAGTGAAAGACTGCTAAATTGTGATTAAAATAATGAGACCGAGGAATTATAGGAAAGGTACTTGGGAAATATTATAGTTAACGTCAGAAAGCCAATGCGCCCCAGTTCCCGTGCATCATTTACAAATGAAGAAGAAGATTACAGAAACGGTTACCTCCAGTGCGATAGGAAGTGATTACAAATTAGATTAATTGAACGAAGAAACATATGAGGACGAGATTCAACACCAAGTAACAATTGGAAATGCATGTAGGCACGAGTTACTAGAATTAGAAAGAAAAAGAGAATTAAGCTGTGTTATGTTGTTCCTCCTAAGTAGTAAATAGACATGATAAGTAGAAGTGAGTTGGCTTCACCGTTACCCATACAGCGCATTCATAAGGCGTTTATCTGTAGATATTCGGAGGAAATAGGTTAGCTCCAGTATATATAGGAGATGGAGAGTTGAATTGAGTTATGCAAGCAATAAATAAAATATGATATTAGCAAGAGGCTATAAAGGAAAGATTGGTATTATACGTTAAGGTTATGAAAAATTATGAGGGTGAGAGATTAACCTGAGAAAATGAAAGTTATATATACTTGAAAAATAATAGTATTATTCCTTAGCGTGATTCTGAGGACAGAATCCTTTTAAGGGGGGAAGGATGTAACATCTGGGAAATATCGTATAATTATTTATATCAATATATGAATATTATGTGAATATTATATGAATTTTTGGTGAATTATCTGGTGTTTGATAATAATATTTGGATGTTTGTATGTAATAAAATGTGAGTATGTTAATTTTAATATGTCCAGAATAAAATATAGATAATTAAGGTATTTTTCTGGTAATTTTTGAAGTATTAGATGATTCTATAATAATTTATGAAATTATTAATTATTTTCTGAATAATTACAAAATTATTTTATAAAGCCGGGAATCGTCCGACTTCAATCGTTTTTACGTTTTTACAACCCGAAACTCTTCCGAAAACTCCTTCCTAACCTAATCTGGTAATTCCGGACATTTTTCATGTTCTGACTTTTTCAATCCAGATTACGGTTTGACCCGTGCGCGGCCCGGCGCAAGTTTTTCGATACGATAATCATTTCGGTGAACCAACGAAACCCGTATTTTCAAAAGACGGGATATTATTACATTATTTTCGTATAAAGTATTTTATAAAAAGCCCGGTTTGGATAATTATCCAATTTTGATATCAAATCGGATCGTTATTGCAATTACTTAGCGGCTAAGTAACTAATTTAACGATCCAAAACGATCCAAAATTCCATAAATATAAATAGCCTATTTCTTATTTCGTTTATTCCGTTTATTCATTTGCAACCAGTTAAAATACCGAAAATACAGAGAAAATCTGAGAAAACCGATACGTTCCCGAGAATCAAACACACGAACGAAGGCGTTATCGAACTCCGATTCGGGCATGCAGCATATCAAAACGAAGCTCTCGGAATCCTCTATCTGAATCAATCATCAGTTTCTTTCCAGAAATTACAGTAATTTTCTTATTTATTTATTTATATTCGAATTATTTAAGGATTAAATTATGAATTTTTGTTCTTGATGTTGTTGATGTGATTTGATGCTTCCATGTTGTAGAGCATGTTTTTCTGGTCAATTTGGTATATAATATGTCAGATTTTGAGCTCTGCATCATGTAGAAAAGTTGGTTTGATTCTCGAGTTTAAGTGTTCTTGGTGTTCTTGAAGATTTCTGAGAATCAAACCCAAATTTGAGGGTGATGCAGACTTCAGAATTTAGAGTATGAATATCCGTTGTGAAGCCCTTGATGAGAGCTATCTGTTCGTACCTGTATCATCAACAGAGGTTGATCATTTAGTAATTTCGATTTTTTCAATATTACTAGTTAAATTCGGTTTTTGATTTTGAATACTTGTTTGATGATTATGATGACTGAATATGATTGTACGTATTCTGAGGATTATTTTCATATATAGATTGTTAAATTTGGTTTAGTATTTAGTAAAAACGGGATTTTCGCCGGAAAACCGACTTGAATCCGTAAGTTTTGATCGGAAAACGATATTGATGGATCGTTGTTAGTTGTTGTTGGTTTAGATGAGTTTTTGGGATCGCAGAGGTCGTTTTGGCATCAAAACCCGGCTGAACCTGTACGTTTTAGCCATATTTTTGCTCGCCGGAACTCGGCCGGAAATCTGGAAAATTTCCAGAAAACCGGCGAGCTGCCGACCATGTTCTTCACTCTGGCCACCGTTTGATTCGGTGGGGAAGGTGACCCCAAATCCGAAACCTGTTTCTGTAATTTTACTTAATTACTTTTATTTCTATAAATTCAAAATTTTAATTGTAAATTCTAAAAATCTAATTTAAATTTGGAAAATTATTAATAACAATTTCTGAATTATGTTATTTATTTTGAAATTCGAATTTAATTATTTAATTATGTAATTATTTATCTAATTATTTATTAGTTATCTAATTAATTACTAATTAGGTAATTAATTAATAATTAGGTAATTAATTAATAAATAAGGATTAAATAATATGATTTATAATCCGATAAATTAGTAAATAATACGAGTAACTCGTATCTATGCGAGTAGTGATTCGATAATGAGAATTATTATTCGAGCAATAGTTATTCGAATAATATTGCGGTAATTATTTGTATTGTATAATTAAATACCGATAAGTAATTGATTAACGAATCGTTTAAATTCCGATATTAATATATTAATTCGGTAGTATTCGAAAATAGTGTGTAGCTCGTATTTATACGAGTGATTAATCGTTGAGTTGATTTATAATTTGAGTAATTCGTAGTTATTCGATAAATAGCGTATCAGTTAATTAAGTTGATTGATTATTTGTAAATAATCGATCTAATCAAATAAATAACGATGAGTTGTAAATATTTGTAATAAATTGTGATTAATCCTAATAATTAGGGATTAATTATTTTAAATTAATAAATAATTATCTATTAATTATTTATTAGTTATTTATTTATTAAGTGATTAATTATTTCAATAATTAATCACATAATTTTCAATAAATCGTAACTTCTTCGTTTTAACTCCAAAAATTATAAATAAAATTATTTTTGACTTTGATTTTCTTAAATAATTATTTAAAAATATAATTAAGGATTGTTTAATTATAATTAATTATTTATAATTAATTATTAATTAATAAATCTTGTTTAATTCATAATAAATCAACCGTTCGTCCGTTTAATACGAAACGAACGCCTCTAGACTCAGAAAAATATTCTGCTTCTATTAAAAAATATTTTCAAGACCTAAATTCTTTTATATTAAAAGGATGTTTGTTTCACGAATCATCCTGAGTCGGTAATTGATTGATAAAATGTTCTTTTTGACCCAATTTCAACTCTAAACATATCGAGACCTATCTTTTGACGATTCAACTTATATGTTACGTGAATTACATGATTACGTGTTATCTGGATAATATGATTACCTGTCCTATGTGTATGTATTATGCAAATAATGAGTCAGCATGTCTTTTGAATGCTATCTGAATGAGATGTGATTCTTATATATTATTATTATCGGACGGGTAGACGATAGGGATAAGTGTATAGACTAGTCAAATATATATTGTCAGTTCATTGAATAGTATTATTTGTGATAAATGCATATAGTATGAGACGTTCAAAGCCAGATAGAGATGGTAGGAGTGAAGCCTGATTCCGTGTAATACTGAAACAAGTGGATTTGGAATAAAGATAACCTAAGAAGGTAAATGATAAGAAAGGTCAAGTAGCTCGTCAAGGGTAGTACAGAGGCGACAGGACTGAGTGATATGTCAACTAGTTAAAGATCAGAGAGATTCTCAATTGAGGCAAGTATCTCTATCATCACTTATTGTTCAAGTGATATTTATTTTAAGTTTTATCATGCAAGTATTGCTTTCCCTATTCTCAGTTTAGAATCGATAAACATATCGCTGAATTAAATAATTCTGTTTATGCAAGTATTCCCGAACTTTCTTTTAAATACTGCAAGTATTCCTAACCTTACTCTTTAAATACTGCAAATATTTATTCGCTCCTATTCTAAGTTCAGAATAGTTAACTGTTTTATATTTCGCTGCAATTACTCTTATTTATGCAAGTTCCTTTCACTATTATTTCTTTATCATCGATGGCTCTCTTGAGCAAGTACCCAAAGTTATTTGACATCAAAATACTCCACGGACTGGATGGTTACTATATATATATATATAAGGACCAGTGATGAGCTGGATCCTATGGGCCGGAGATGGACCGGACCCTTTAGGCCATAGTTGCCTGAGTACTCCTAATGTTGGTTGGGTCTATGCAGTTGGGTATAGATCCGCACTATCTCCTGACTGATCAGCAGGTTATAGTGCATATGTTGGTTTCTAGTGTTCAGTCCAATTTATTGTTGATCGCCATTAATGGCATTCCTTCTCGAAGTAAAATGTGATTATGGGTTAAAGTTATTCTTTCTTAGCCCTCAGTTTCGAGAAATTACAGTGTTTATAAATGAATTCGAGGTTTAGAGTGTTGCTGCAGCATTTGTTGCTCAGGGATATTTAGAATCTTGAATGAATTGGGATTTTCTTAATTATTCAACCCGTCCTTATCAGGCTGGTTTAGCAGGCTAAGTCTATGGAAACTTAGTCGATAATGATGGATACTGAATAGTTAGGAATTTCTTGAACGTCGTTTTATGAATAGTTATTGCATCCATTGCTCAATTATGAGATGATACCAGAAGCTATTTTGAAAACACGCGATCTCTAAAAGCTCTAACAAAAATGTCATTATGTCCTTTGTGATTTATAGCAATACAAATCAAATTGATTTAAGCTGATAAAGTATATCCTTTAAATGATTTCGTGTTTCGCTCTTCAAAATATTTCAGAGAAATTAATGTTTAAAGACTCAAATTATATACTTGCTGGGCATTTTTGGCTCACTCTTGCTTTGTCAATTCTTATTTCTGCCAGAAACAGATAAGGACTAAAGTGAATAGCTTTGATAGACAGCAGAAGTTAGAGAAGTTTCCGTTGCGAGAGGTTGAAGGTGTTAGAAGAATGTGACAAGAGCATTAGTTCAAAGGTATATATACTTGTATTATAGTTGAAGTGAGTTATAGAAGGTTAGATTCTTGTTTCATACCATGACCTGTAAAAGATCCGGACTTAAGGGGTTATTTATTTATTTCTTTACTTTATGCAATAATGGTTTAGTAACACCAAATCTTGACCCCGGATTTGGGGTGTTACATGATGTTCGTTTAATTGCTTCTAAAACCTTATTTGGGGATTAATGAACCCTAAAATATTAAAAAGTGCTAGATTAAAGTCTTACAAGAAAATAAAGTCCGGTTGCTAGGATTATATCATATTATATCATGCTCATTTTAGCACTTTTAAAACCCTATTTGGGGATTAATGAACCCTAAATTATTAAAAAGTGCTAAATTACCTGAGTCCACGAGGAGTTGTAGGCCGCCCCTCCCAGAAACGAGCATAAAATAAAGGGACAGGGGTGCAAGTGGGAGCAAGAGTGGGCAATCTCTCCCACACCTATAACAGCAACAATATCAGACAACCAGCTACCTCATCAACGTCCTTCTTGCTTGCCTTGCATAGATCTCTATACAAATATGCATGAACTACAGCCCCCTAAGCATAATTTCCACATCTGTCTAGCTCATGAAGAAAATGCAGAAACATGGGATGAAAAAGACCTCCCGAATGATCGGTAAATAGTACACCACCACATAGATGAACTAAATAACCAAACATCTGAAACTGAATATCATCTGCTGATGCATCACGTGGTAAACGGGGTGGAGCATATGAAGAAATAAAGTTCAAACGAGCTCTTGATCCATTCATGTATTTTTTGCATCGGGAGTGCTGCCAAATATCTCACCAACATAAGTAGACCAAGTCATACCAGGGCCAGGGGTGACATCAGAAATAACAACATCACCATCAATATGAAGCCCTAAAAGAACCCCTACATCCTGCAGAGTAATAGTGATCTCTCCATCTCTCAACAAGAGCTAATATAAGACTCCAATCAAGCTGTAAAGATGCCACCCGGGCTACACCATGGAAACCAGTAGCCTGAAGCAAAGGAACCATACGAACCTCCAACGATAGAAGTGTTAGTGTGTGTGCCCTAGAGACAACACTCTTATATTTATATTATGAAACATTTGGATTATTAATTATGATTCTATGGATTATTCTTTAGTAATTTATTATATCTTTATTTTTTGCGATAAAAATGTTAGATTAATAAATGTCCTTGGAATATGATATGTAAATCTATATCTCTAAGTACGTGACTTCGAAATGAGATTATGAGAATAATATTGATATTTCTAAAGGTCCATAGTCAAGTATTATTGTTAAGGGACGCTAATATATACGTTGAGACAAGTATGTTTGTTGACTGATGATCACATCTCATTGATCATAGGTATGGTGATACTAAAGTCAAAATACATGCACATGTATTAGATACATGGTGCTGGATTGACCCGTTGTGAGATACTACATGTTTAAAGTGTCATAAGTTAATCTCACAGTGATAATGATGTATTGGTCCTTAGACATGAAATCATTATATTTTAATAGGAGAATTAATATACTTTGATACTATTGAAAGTTATCCTTGACCGGGTAATAATAAAAGTAGACATTGGGTATATTATGAATCGTATGAGAAATATGAATGATCTAGATGGGATTTAGCCCTCCTATATTAAAGGAGTGATATTATTGGTCTCTTGATTGAGTAAGACTATAAAATGTATGGTCGTGCTCAAATACTGATTTGTTTAATAGTTTACTCATTGATAAAGGAATGAAGGATTAAACGTTAACAGAGGATAATACAATGCATGCCTCGAGTTTAATCTATACTATAAGGCTAATGGGATTATATTATATTATACATTATTCACGAAATGTTTAATTGAATCACCAATTATTATTATTACTTGGGGAGCAATGATATATTACTAGATGCCACTCATTGTTTATCATTTTATTATTAGAAAATAAAATTATTGCCAACGTAATAATAACCTAAAGGGTCACACACAAAGACCGTTTAAAATAGAGTGTTATTTAAATTATGAATTTAAATATTTTATTATTATTAATTTGAATTTAATTATTAAATTAATTAAGTGAAACTTGATTAATTGTATATATATTAGAATTCAAATTTAATAATAATATAAACCCAAAATCAGAATGGGTCCTTTTAGAAGCCCATTAAGATTAGGGTTAGGCCCTAATCCTCTCTCCCATATATATACATTAAGATGTATTTTTTTAGGGTTAGAAGTTTAATCACGTTTTTAGAGAAAAACACTAGCAGCTCTAAATCATAGAGAGGCTACTGAGAGAGAGAAGGAGACAACCAAATCGGCTAGTATCGGCTCCGGTGATCATTTCACGATCAGACGTTCGTGTGGATACCTTGGAGAGCAGATCTTCGAAAAGAGGGCTTTTATGTTGGTTCATCAAGATCAGAATGTCCTTTACAATCAGAAGGAAAACTTTATTAAGGTAAACATCTATTCTTCATAATTATCCAGTCATTATACATAGATCCTGTGGTAGGGATTCAATTTTTTTTTATTTTTCTGTTGCGTTTTATTTCTTGAATCCTTAACATGAAGGTCATCTTGATTATTAGGATTTTTACGTCGACACTTCAACATATCACTACCCCATAACCTCCAAATATTATAAGATCTATGTGAATCCTGAAGATGAAGAAGAGTAGTGTTAACAGGTCCCGGATGAACATCCTGCAAATATATACATGCACAAGTTAAAATCAACAGCAATGTTAACAACTTAATGTTGTTAGGATTAGTTAATAATGATAATATCATGGCTGGCTACCTCGTTTACTTCGTTCTTTGGTTTAGCTTCATGTGTTTCAGTTGATCTTTGGGTACTTCTTTAGTTTCTTAGCTTCAATTCCTTTTCATAATCATTCCATTATAATTTATAAACTTTGTTACCAGTAGTAATAATTCCTAGTTCATCATACTAAAAACTAAAAGCAGATAACATAACAAAAACTAGAATATGATCAATCATCAAACTGTAAAGCCACTCATGATTTTTCAATCAGTATTAAGAAACAATATATACATACACAAGTTTTTTTGCAAAGCTGACAAAAATCATCCACAAACTAAGCATTCCTCAAAGAACAATAAGAACATGAAAAACATCTTAAAAACACCTCTAAAATGCCAAAATTTGATAAAAAAAATTAAACCCTCCGGCATCATCCAACCCGACATCATAAGAACCAGCATCCGGGAACATATGACCAATCAACAATCCACCAAGCGCACCTCCCAACAATCCCAATTCCATTCCACCTCCACCAAACATATTTTCTTTTAATTTTTAGATAAATTTCTTTCAAGCGCTCAGTTCCAAACACTAGCAGTAGTTTTAATTTATTTAAAAATCATATCAGGTTTTTTTGTTAGATGTACATTAGCTCTTGTCTTCTCCCTCGTTCTGATTATACGATCTCGAAACCTTTTTGAGAAGGAACGTCGTGGATGTTACATGGAAACCATATTTCCACTGATAGAAGTGCTCCTAGTGAGTTTCAGTCTCTCATTGCTTGCTTTAGCAAACATTCATGCAAATCTTGACATAGAAATGGACCATAAAACTAACGACTACAGATAACTTACTGAGCATGTTCCTTTAATTTTATTAATTGTAAGTTCACTAATCCTTGTACACATGATGCTATCAACCATTTAATCAATGTTTTCCATCTAATCATATAATAATTGAGTTAAATTTTTATCTGCAGATTACATTTGCAATAAATCACAGAGAATATGTAAATCACAGAATTCATCAATAAAATCACAGATTACATACATAAAGGTTGGTGACCCTAAATCTATAATAATAAATAAAATACCATTTGCGTATAACATATTATTAACAAAGTTCATCAATTGAAAAACATATGAACAAAATTAAATAAGACAATACATAAACGTAAAACTACATTATACCTGAATTTACATGATTTTTTGAGAATAAACCCTAATCTGTCTCAACAATTTGCAATAACTAGCCGAACAATACAGTAATCAACCAATTTGATCAAATTTATATCATCAATTTCACCAATAACCACCAGATAATCTAATTGAAGTGTTAATGAGTTACAATCTCTTACACGGGGTTTGTGATATTTTTCCAATGTGGATAAATGTATAATTGTAATTGAAAAAACTGACCTACAACCAAAATTTGTGTAACATTTTAATTTTAAAAAATTGCTGGACTATATTGAATTGATATTTTGGACCTTTTTTTTCAACATTTTGGGCATTCTTTATTCAAACGTTCTCGTCCATTGTTCATAGAACAGTGTCACTTGCGAATTGTTACGTTATCTTGGGAAGGTGTGCTAAACACAAATCGGCGGCGTAATGGCCGGCGTTTACTCGTACCGGAGCGCTGCCGAAACCCTAGAATGGATACTAGCAATTAAGAACTTTATCAAGCCTTACTCTTTCTTCTGGGAAGCTCACGTTGTCAATTTCTTCAAAGTAACCTCTTCTCACTCAATTTAATCATCATACATATAATCTGTAAGTATAATTCTGTCTTTTTTTTGTGTATTGGCAGGATAGACTGTGGGAAGCTGTTGATAAAGAATGGATGGACTGTTTACGCAACGAAGCCGTTGAGAATCTTCTTCTTATTCCTTCTGGTGTTGTTCAGGTTCTGAAGTTGAGAAGTTTTTTTAAGTTTTAGTTTTTTGAATTATGCATTTTTCGGTAGCGGATGTTATTTGATAGTACTGACTAAATGTTGTTTGATTTTGAATTGTTGATTATTCGGATTTTGCGTGGTGATGTTAGATTGGTAGCTGATAAATATAGTTGTAGGAGTTGTGAATTGCTAGGGTTTTAAGTATTGGCTCCTATTTTTATGTGGTAGGGTTTTCGAGAATGTTGAATGCGCTTTATTTTTTATTTCATTTAAGTACAAAAAACAAAGTGAAGCCTTCGTTTGACCAAGAGCTACTCGTAATAGTATATGTCCTTGACAGGGTCTTAGTAGTTTGTGACTTTGTGCGTGATATAATGATGTATAGATGCCTATTTATTTTAGGGGGGTGTATTGAACTAGGATTCTAAAGGATTTTTTTTCATTCATGAAATCCAGGTGTATTCAACCGAGATTTTAAAAAAAGTATCAAAATTTTATGGTATTCAACTAGGATTTTAATTATGCTAAAAAATCCGGTGGTATTCAATCATGATCTTAAATTATGTTTAAAAATCTGAAGGTATTCAACTGAGATTATTTAAAATCCATTAAAATCTGATGGCATTCACATGCTGACGGATTTTTTGGACTTCATAAAATAATGGATTTTGTGGCATTGTTTAATATATTTTATGGTTTTGAAATCCCATGAGATTTTGAAGGATTGTGTTTAAACTTTAAATCCTAAAGACTCTTCATCAACTCTACGACATTTTATCTAGAATCCGCGTAAATCAAAATCTGATATAATCCATTAAAATCCATGGATTATATATAATACATTAAAATCCTAGTTCAATACACCCCCCTTAGTTTTGATTTTATCACTTGAAGTTACAAGCATGTATGATTATTGCTAATGCATTATCTGTTTAATATTGTGACGGTTTTAGGATCACTGGCCTGCATCGCTCAAGGAATTTATCACCACACTAAGGTCTCTTGCGCTTCCCCGTGAGCAGGCAGATTTGGAAAAGGTTAAAGTATGAGATCTACATGTATATATATTATGTATGTACTCCTGAAGATTGCGTTATCTGATATATTATATTATAGGTACTTTTGAGTCCCCAATAGACGCTGATCAGAAGTGTTATTAGCTGCGCTATTAAGGTGCTACCCAAAAGGGGGGGGGGATCATTTAACCTTTTTTCCCCTCCCAATACCTTACCTTTCTCCAAATCACTCTTTATCACGCACCCTAAGCAAAAGAGCTTGACGCATCATGCAATAGAAACCTGGGAAATTTGGTTCCATTTCCTTCATTTTTGTTATTTTGTAAATTTATTTTCACGGGATTGTCTAGATGGGCTGATGTGCGTGCTACTATTTTCCTTTACATTCTACCAGGATCAGGAATAAGGTGTACAATCTATGATATATATGATTATTGGTGTACTTGACTACTCTTTGATCTTCCCCCTACCAAGAGCCAAAGAGTATGTCGTCCATTGTATAGGCAAACGGATGCCCATGTCATGCGAATTTATCAGATAATCTTTTTCAACTAAAACCACAAATTTTTTTTGTTTGCTTTGAGTCCCATGGCACTCATCAATTACCTTTTTAAGTCTCTCTGATATTTTCTAAAATGATTTATGGTTTAAAATGCACTCTGTCTACGAATTCATTGGAGCTTGGGAAGGTCGCTTTTCGTACAAGAAATGAACTCGTATCCGAATTCAGTGGCATTGAACTGTAACACTGTAAACTAAGGTCTGTTATCTGCAGACTGCAATTTATGTAAATGCCGGGAACTGCCAATAATTTTCATACATTTTAAACTGAATCTCCATGTCGTTAGGGGTGAAGTTGAAGGGACTTGTATAAACTTTTGGATAAAAATTATGGTCCAAATAATATTCTTTTACCCAAAAGGTTCCTGGAATTTTCCTCTCAATGGTGAGATACAACCCTCTTTTTACGTGTAACCAGAGAAGTTCTGGGATACACTTGAGACTACCAAAAGGGTGTTTCTCCTCCAGTTCTCTAGTTGAGCTCCGAAATTCCATCACACGCATCAACAATTTGATGGATTCCAGTATGCCACACATCACATTGTAAGTGGCCTGCTGAAACAAATAATACTTGGTATCCGGTTGCTGCAAAATGAGAGTATTACTAAATTAAAAAGTTCCCACTGTTTTAAGAAACTCGGAATTACACCTACATGTTTCCTTATTCATTTATATGTGTTTATCTTGCCTTCTTCCCATAGGTATGACTTAATAATATGTACTGCTTTTTCTTGCAGGTGTTACCAGATCTTGATATAAAATACCTTGATAAAGTTATTACCCAAGGCATGAATCGGAAGAAACTGCATGAAGTAGGTTACCATAATGCTGATTAAGACAAGTCTTTTTCTTTTTCCCACGTATATTTGATCTGCAAAATTCCTATTGGAAATTTTAATTTTCCAACTTATACTCGAAAGCATTATTGCAATGTGCATCAAGAACAACCCACTAAGTCTCAGTTTCTTAATGAAAATTATAGAACACACAATCATCTTGAGTAATTTACCAACTGATGAGTAAGTTTTTAATTTGATTAGTTAGATTGAGCAACAGGACCATGGTTTGCACAAGGTTTCTAGTAATATTTGTAAATATTTAATTTAGAATTGGTGCGTTGATTGCGATACTGCTCAACCTGTTATTGTTATAAGGCATTTGGGGAAGGAAAATGGAGGCAAGAGTTTAGATCGGGAGCACTAGTTTTAATTTCAGCTTTATGTACACAGGAAGACTTAGTACCGTGGCTTTACTTAATGAACAGGTAGAAGTTCTTGGCGCTATTGTAAGCTCGATTGCAAAAACTGTCCGAGTTAATTCAGTGCTCGATGTTGGCGCTGGTCAGGTACTCAATTTCCTAAAGTTCTATTATATATTTCAAACTCATCTACTTTGCAGGACTGAATATTCAATAAAAACATTTTTAGTTCCACAAGTTGCCCTGCCAAATAAAAATAAGTTCTTGTATTATATGAACTAAAATATATACAAATTAAAGTATTGGGAACCATTTTAAAGATATTTCCGTTCTAATTGATGTCACACCACGTCACATTATGTTTTCATCTTCTTTTCTTTGTACTGTTGTATTTTGAAAATTACCAGTTTATGTGCTATACCTTGTGGGTTTTTCGTTACATGGAGAGCTGACAAGATAACAAGAAGTATTGATAATGTGTTGTGAACTTAATTCGTGACCTTATATCCGTATCTAAGAGCATCTCCAAGAGTCTCTCTACATAAGCTCTTAAGTCAAAAAATTAAGAGTATTGCTTAAATTTAAGCTCCAAGAGACTCTTAAAGCCTCTTTAAAACTTTAAGAGCCTCTTCTCTCTCCTCATTTTTAAGAGCAACTAGTAGCTCTTAACTAATAATTTTTCCGCCAATTCTTCCACAACTTTTTGTCATGGTAGAATTGGTTTATTAATAAAGTATAAATAAAGAGTTGATATAAAGAGTATTGTTGGAGTTTGGCACATTAACCAATGTATTAACTTGTTAAGAGTCATATCTTTTGTATTTTTTTGAATAATGAGTTAGGAATATCTTGGAGATGCTCTAAGTCTCAAGATGCCGCATGATGACATCCTTAATAAACTCGAGACTCATGTAGGGGATAAGAACATTCTTCCAGATATTTTATGCTTTTCTTAATTTAGGGACATTTACATCTGCGTGTTTCACACATTTATTCTCACAGGGCCATCTTGCACAAGTTCTATCTTTTCAATACCAGCTTTCTGTGATTGCAATAGATGCATGTTCACATCATGGAAGTATAACCAGTGCTCGTGCTGAGAGAATTAAAAAACATTATGCAGCTAGGCTCCATAAATCACGGTATGGGACACACTAATCAAATGCTCTTTCTTTGTATTCTGGGAAGGGTGCTGATGTACCTATTAGTTTATTGGTATCAAATTCTAGTGTCACTCTGGTTGGCATCTCAGAGTTATGATAACTGATTTTGCATTAAAAATCTGTACTCAAGAAGTGCACTACGTTTTTTGTTTAAAATTAGAACTAGACACTGGTATTGTTCCTGGTCTATTTCTCTTTTTGCACAAATATGTACAGCACTATACCCTAAGCTAGTCATGACGAGGTACCTAAGTCCTACTTACAATTGTTCTTATAAATGTAAGGTTTGATTAATTTCTCTATGGTTGGCATCTTAGATCATGGATGAGGTAGGTAGCTGATACAATGCACCACACGATCATTGCCTTCTTGAGATATATGTTAAATTGAGATTTACCCAATGCTATTTTGCTTGAACAATTACACAACGCTTTGTTAGGATTTGGGAAAACTTGAGTAGAGTTTTTATCATTTATGACTTCTAATGCCACGTGATGGGCCATACCATGCTCTACTTGTCTCAGGTTAGCATCGTGTAATAGCATACTTTTGATTTTTGATAAGATGGTTTATTTGCCAGATCAGAAGATAGAGGCATTAATGTGCCGAAGACAATTACTTGTCACGTGCTCTCAACTGGAACACTAAAAGACTTGAGTAGCACCTTAAGTGGGAGTGATGATGCTGAGAAGTCTAATTCCCAAATCAGTTTTGAGGTATTCTCTCATGGATTGTCTGATGAAAATGTAACTTCTCCATCAGATGCAAATGCTTCTTCTTTTATTCTTGCTGGACTTCATGCTTGTGGGGATCTCTCTGTAACAATGCTACGGTAAGCATGCAGTTCTATTTTCTGCACTTCCCCAAGTTCTTGGAGTATCACCAAATACGTATCAAGCTCTGAAATGTTTCATCCATAGGACCTTTTTGGAATGCAAAGAAGTTAAAGCAGTGATCAGCATCGGCTGTTGTTATAACTTACTATCCGAGGATAAAGTCCAAGTTGGTGACGAATTTGGTTTTCCAATGAGTAAAGGTGTTAGATCTTCTGGCCTATTACTTGGGAAAAGTGCACGTGATCTGGCCTGTCAGGTAATTTATTTTATGATATAACAGTATTCGACAGCAATGTATTGTAAAATAAGTAAGTTCAGTTGTGGAATTTTAAACTTCATGTGCATAACTTTTAAAATTCAGCTGCAGATCATTGTATTTTTACCGCAGATAAAAATAGGTTCTGCAGTGGAACCCTAGGGATTATTCTCTTGTTAAATACATTTAATAAAATAAAATATATTTTTAGGGAAAGAAAAAGTTTAAAATTTTAAAAATCCACCAAAAGAAATGTGAGAAAAAAAAATATATTAATAAAGATAGAAAAGATTTTAATCAATGAGTAATTGATTAAATTTTCTTAAGTGGGTTAAGTTAATAGTGTAATTTTTTATTTCCAAAAATACCCTTACAAGAATTTTATATTCTAAAATAAAATGAATCTGAACAAATGATTTAGAGATAATCCAAGGACCAATAATAGTTCGCCGGTTCGTTTTTAATATTTAGTTCTCTCTTGAGCTAAACCCTATATATGTGTACACAGACACACACGCACACACCGATAGTCGATATGAAATCCGAATCACAGATGCAAGTCCTTTTAATTGGTTACAGGGTTATGTTTGGTAATGGGTTCGACACCCATGAACAAACTAATTTTAATATTTATATAATATGTACGGATATATTTGTAATTTCATTATGAATAAAGAGTTAGTATTGAAAATCATTTTACCATTTAAAACATATAAAAGGTTTTTGGACCTTATTTATTTGCTCAAGAGTTGCTCAGGAGTTACTATTGGAAATCATGTTGCCATTTAATATATATAGTATATAGATAGCTTCTGCTCCTTCAATTGCAAACACTGGCTAATCTATTGTAAATCTCAGTTTTACATCCGCGGCTGTAGCTTATATTTAATTGCAATTTTTCATCTAAACAGAGTGCTGAAAGATGGGGAGGTTTAGGAAAAGATGCTGGGCTTCAAAATTTTGAATTGCATGCTTTCCGAGCCGCCTTCCAGATGGTAATTCCTGTTATGGTACCACAGTCCCATTGCTATGTTTCCCGTTCTTAATTTGTTTAGAAGGAATTAAAAGTTGACGATTGTTTGTTACTAAAATTTGGCAAGTTCATGTCTGCCAACTCACAAGTCCCACAACCCCTCTAACCAGTCCTTTTGAGACTTTGAAGGTTCTTGTACAATATTACCCAGAGATTTTGGTTACCAGTCCTGCCGTTGGTCGTCAAGGTAAAGCTTTACGCCGCCAACAAAACCGAAGAGCACTGGATTCAGGTTTGCATGTTGAAGGGACTTTAGATTATCCCCTACCCATTTCTCAAAGAAATTGTAAGAAGAATGTGACCTGGATGACCAAAAATGCAGAGACTGAAGTCACCTTATCCGAGAAGCAGAAAGGTGATACCTTCATTTTCTCTTTTTTTTTCTTTGAAATGGTTTTTATTAGAAATCTTGGTGACAATATAATCTACACAGACACTCAGATAGGCCTAATAAACCTATAAATTTTGGACAGTTTTCCAACTTTTTTCTCGACTCATAATCATGGGCTCTTTAGTGTAAAGACATGATGTACTGTTTTGTTGTGCTTCTTTTTAAATATTCCTCTCTTGCTGAGATATTACAGGCCTGGAGCCAGACCATACCAATCTGATGATTCAGAATGCTTCGTTAGAACCTTTAGCTGAGAAGACTACATATGCTGAGAAATATATGCTTTTCGAGAAATTTAGTCAATCTGCACTTGGCCGTCTTGGTCTTGATGGCTGCAAGGAAATTGATTTAGCTGGATTATGGAAAAAAAGTGAATCATTTGCTGTAAGTAACTCTGTAACTCTTACAATATCTTTTTCTTCATCTTTTTGTCATTTAGCTGGATTTGTGTGTGCTTAGAAACATTTAGGAGTGACTAAAAGAATCTTAGTCTTCTTGTTTATATTTATCTGGTGCCTGCTCCTGCTTATTACGCTGTTACATTTACAAGGTCAATAATACTTTACAAGATTTTTACTATGAAGGAGGGTGGGCTGTAATTTGTTCATGTTTAATCTATGTATCCTTATCCTTAATTGTTATACATTGGTGCAGGAACTTATAGGACCTTATTGGTCTTTGCGAGCTGCTTTAGGGCCGGTACTGGAAACTATCCTGCTGCTTGATAGGTTATTGTTCCTCCAGGAGCAAGGAAATTCCTTAGAAGTACTAATGCTGCCAATATTTAATCCTACTTTATCTCCGAGAAATGTGGCTTTCATTTCTTGGAAAATCTAAGTGATCTTCATTTCAAATCCTCTACATCATTACATGGTCGTTACGGAGCATTATATCGGTAATGTTTTCAATGTGCTTATTTTGATATACATTTATCTGATTGGGACTTTGTATAAAACATTATTCTGTTTTTTGAAATGGTCACTTTTTCTTCAGAATTATACTGACTTACATTAAACTATGGGAAAAAAATTATAACAGCAGCAAGACAGTCATAACACTATATGTATATTTTTATTGCTTCATCATGATTGTCAGCTGTGATTCATGTCCTAAGTTTTCCTGGTTGGCTCGCTGTGATGACAATTGCTTAGCTTCAAACTCAGACACTTTTCAGTTGAGTACATATATCACGATAACTTTAAGTTTGGAAGATCATTCTCTGTTAATGCACCACATATTGTGAAAAGAAAAGACAAATAAATCTTCATTATGCTTAAATTCAACTAAGTTTAATTTTGTGGTTGTTACAGTTTTACAGTTATTCCCTCTACCAGATATAAACTTAGTATTTTAAATTGCATCTCAAACTGAGAAGACCTTTTGATTCTTACCAATTATTCAGTAGAAAGATCATATGAACACATGTTATTATTTTTTGACAAACAAAATTATGTTGAAGTTGGAGGTTTTACATTCTTCATATTTATGTACCGTATTGTGAAACTGTATGTTGCTCCTGTGTAATTTTGGTATCTCTCAGTCCTCCTTAGTCATGATCCATTGTGTGGTTGTGACTTGCAAATTGTATGACCTTGTCATTAATTGCATGCAAACTTAGCTGAGGATGTTGATTTTGGCAGCTGAACACTTGAAAAGTCAACCAAAGACTAAGAATACAAAGTTGGCACTTCCCACTCCTCGACAAGGATCTTGAGTGATTGTAGGTTTCTAGCATTAGCACATTTTGGAAAATCATCTGCTTGGTTGTTCCCTAATTGGCCCAACATTGCTTTTATATTGGTTGATCAGCTATACCATTAAATTAGGTAACTTATCTAGATCTACTGTTTCTTTAATTGAGTTTTCTGTCCCATAATCTTTTTATTCTTGATGTAAATTATGTATGTACAATGAGAGGGAGAAGTGATAAACCAAAATAACCTTTGTCTAGGGCGAGGGTTGCCATTATTACTAGGCTAAACCTCCACCATCATCTTTTTATTAATTGGTATGGATTTTTTTTAACTGATGTAATTTGTGTTAAGAGCTTGGAATGTTCTTTGACTGTGTGCCTATTAAGCTTTCTTGGGGGCAATTTTGTTCAAAAATTTCTTCAGTAAAGATGGATGACATTAAAATGATTCATATGTAATACTTGTTTTTTTTCTTGATATTTTCAAATTTTAGTTTATAGTTTAGAATCCAATATCAACTTGCATTCTTTAGCAACAGTACAATTTAACATAGTGAAGACTTTTTAGTGATTAATACCTTTAATTCAAAGCAGTTGGTAGTGGGATTTATCTTATTCGACACATGATAGTGTTTATATGCATTTCTTTGAAATCGGTACCAATCCATCCAAGTGTCAGTTTGTCTTTACGGCTATTTTGTTTGATGCCAAGTGGCTGCGCTTCGAGTCTGGCCACGTGATCAGAGTTGAATGGTGTTTGTATTTTGCACAGCTGTTATTTTTTCAGAATGGAGAAGTGGGGATGGAAAGAAATTTGAGATAATGTTAAGTGGTACTTGAAAAGAACATTGCTTTCATAGAAAAGGAAACATTAATGGATTCTAGTATTCCAAGTACCAGATATAAAAATACAAATGATCTCTCTACATCTTCAACCCAATGGTGTTTCCCCCTAAACAGTGGTCAGTTTGTCATTGGCTGCACATCGATATCAGTAATAACAAACTGAAAGTCTCTTCCCCACAGCTTTCCTTTTCTCAATTGAGTTGGATGATGGTGTCCTCGTTCTTATCATATTAGTTCATCTTTGCACTACCTGCCAAAAACTAGTCATGGTTTATCTTTCCATAATTACTTGTTAACGTTGACGATTGAATGTATCATTCCCTGAGCATGTTATCTACAACTGTGTAGACTAGTTATGTTAATCCGACTGTTTGAAACCCTGAATTTAGTTTTGTTTTTGATTAGTAAGAAGAGTAAGATTGCGTAAATTGTGTGACATCTACGATACCCCTGCTAATGCGAGAAACTGTGCCCTTTGCTCATTTATCTTTAATCTGCAAGTATGCAGGCTATGACTTTCTTTTATAAGCTTAGATTTGTTTTTATTCATGGTCAGAAAATTGTATCAATTGTTGGTATGATTTCCATACCAACAATTGTTCAATAGATTTTTGACAAATGTTTGAAATTATTTAGATAGCTAAACATCCCTAATACAGATTTTTTTCCACATGAATGAGCATAGATACTATTTCTGGGGTCACCAGGAACTTAAGATTCCCAAAAAAAAAAGTGGAGGATGTAGACACTTCTTTTGTTTTTAGTAGTGGATGTATTCTGATCAAAGTAGTTGTCTTAGCATTGTCTTGTAGCTGGTGGGGCTAAACAAGCTATTCCGGAATAATGTACACTGAAGAAGATGAGATTATGGTATAATTCAATATCTGACTACAATTATTGTAATGTGTACTTGTCATGTATTTGATCAATTCTATTTGTTATATATCTCAGTCTCTCAGATTTGTAATTATATAGCTGCCAAGTTTTTCCAATAATGTTAGACCTTCATTTATACGATTTGATTAACAAATCAAGCTAAACATATACATTTAATATATAGACCGATTCTTGATTTTGCTTAATATAGCTTACAAATTAACAAGTGTTATTCATTTTTATTGTTAAATTTCGGGTTGTTGAAAAATATTCATCCTCTTATAAATCTCGTGATATGTTAAAGTCGAATTGTGGATGACATGTCATGTGATAATATCTTACCCCGTGTTATTTCATCACACCTGCGTAATTTTTAATTAAATTACGAAGGATAGGGAAAATAGATAAAGGAATATAATAGCTTGGAAGAAAGGTACATATATTGTGGGGGCTTATATTTATACAGCTTATATAAATTATTATAGACATTAGACAAAGTAGCTGTAACAGTTGAAGTTTTCCAAGTCAAATGAAATTTGGTGCATCCATATTTTTGTTGTTATCATATTATTACTCTGATTTTGGTTAGAAGGAACAAATCAACCTAAATTTCACAGTTGCGTATCTCATGACTTACGCGAGTGAAGCCAAAAATTAAACTAGAATAATACGATTTCTGATTGACTTGCCACTAGCTTCTCCTATTCCGTTGGTTGATAGTTTCTAACACAAGAAATGCTTATTTAAGACTTCTCACTTTTGGGTCTTAATGGATTGGTTGCAGACCAATTACATATCAATTGAACTATCTATTTATATGTGATTATTTATATATAAATAAAAACAGCTTTTCTTGAATCATGAGAGAAAATTACTTTAAAAATATCAGTTCAAATTTTCTAATCTAAGCCAAACATGTTGCTATTAGTCATTTCATACTGAAACTCCTCATGCGTCATAAACAATATATATTGATGAGGTATGTTTAGTAATAATATATATAATATAAATAAAATGGGTGCGCCAAGCCGCCAACAAATAGTATATATGCATTGGCTGTAGTCTTGTAGACTTGTATATGTACAAGTACTTGTGAGTTGTGAGTTGTGAGTGAGTGTGTGTGTGTGTGTGTATTTTCTCATACTAGAGAGAGTTTGTGTATAAGTTGGTTAAGAAGAGTGTAAAGAAAGGAGAAGGGATGAGTAGCAGTGTGAAGATGGTGGAGGCAAAGTTGCCACCAGGATTCAGGTTTCATCCCAGAGATGAAGAGCTTGTTTGTGATTACTTGATGAGGAAGCTCACTCGTTCCGAACTCCCTCCTTTTTTAGTCGAGGTTGATCTTAACAAATCTGAACCCTGGGATATTCCTGGTAATCATCCTTATACTATCCTTTCATTTCTAATTCTTCCATGTCTATGTTCACATAATTCATTTTGCGGTTTATGTTAGTTTTGAACAATTCTTGATTTTCCTCAATATGTCGTTGATAATTTGTTGGATGAGTGCATGCACCATCTATGAGATATGCATGTGTTCAGTTTGTATATGGTAGTCTATGCACAGTAGCAGAATTGTTTTGGATTAATGACTTTCTTGGTAGATGCCTGAAAAACTGAAATATAGAGTTTGATGGTGTTAGCACATAATATTACTAGTTCATGGGATCGGAGGTGAATCAGTTCTTATAAATTATATTATATTAAGAAGGGGGTGATCTAAGTTCTGTGTATCTTTTTTGAGTTGTACGCTTGAACAGAGTACAGACCAAGTATGATTTAGTTTTTAAGTTAGATTAGAGTTTTTGATCATCAGGAAGAAGGAAACACATGTAGACATATATATCTCATTCAATACTTTTACACAAAATTGACAGTGCAACTGGTGTAGGCCAATAACAATGAAGATAGTAGCTGCAACGGCTGAGAAAATTGCAGCAAGTAAAAGAATCAAGTCATATCACGTAGCATCGCAACTAGACACCTACACCCTACATCTGCAACTAGATACTAAAATCACACACACACACAAGCCTCCTTTCACCAACAAAATCAGACACATGCACTCGCGCGTGCCCACACCAGCCTCTCTTCACATACAGACAGTTACAAGCTACCTAACTTAGATATAGTCCACATAAATTAGTTAAGACTGGTACAGTATGTCCAAGTGCAATATTTCATCAACAAAACTCCAACAATAATAATACGTAGCTGCCTTTAGTTTATATCTGGAGTCGCATCATCTGATATCACTCGCTCAAACTATGCACAAACTTTTTATATGTGCCATATGATTTTTTTGTCGTATCACATATATGTGTATTTCTGGCTTGTGTGTGCGTGTTCGTGAACAATATGATATCAAACAAGTAGTATTATTTTGTGTGTCTTATACCAGAAGTCGCTACCAGTGATATCACATACAGCTGTGCTAAGTCTCTGTTATCTACTGCTGCTTGCAATTTTCTCTTCTTGATACTAACGTAACTGTTTGAGTTTAATATATTCCTTTTCTTGCTTTGTTGATCTTCGTAATTATTTTGATATTTTTTTATATTTACAATTTCACATATTAGTCAGTTAGCACATTTTTTTATCCTAATAAACAGAGCAATTTGTCATTAGGACATACATTACTTAACACATCAACAGCACATTCAGAGTTATCCAACAGGCGTTGCACTGTTACACCAATGCTTGATGTTGTTCTGTATATGCGAACAAAGATACTAACTAAACTTGTTTTGTGTTGATACTATAGAGTCAGCATGTGTTGGAGGCAAGGAATGGTATTTTTACAGCCTTAGAGACCGAAAGTATGCTACAGGAAAACGTACAAACCGGGCTACGATTTCAGGCTATTGGAAGGCTACCGGAAAAGATAGACCAGTGTGCAGGAAAAGGAGGCTGGTTGGGATGAGGAAAACATTGGTTTTCTATCAAGGGAGGGCTCCTAAAGGCAAGAAAACTAATTGGGTCATGCATGAATTTCGGCTCGAAGAACCTTCAGAAATCACTATTTCTTCCAAGGTCTGTTACTTTTCCTCTTCCTTCTTTTACTTTGACAATAATATACTATTTATTTTTAATAATGAGATGTTAGTTGTTAAGATTTTAATAAGCATAATTAGTTAACCAGTGAACTCAACAAATGAAAGTAAAATTATAAGCTTTAACCACTTCGTTTGTCTAGAGCTTATGGTCTTTATGAATCATTATGTTAGCTTGCAGACACACAGTGTGAGTGTATTATTTCTTAGTGAGCTTCGCAAGTGGGAAAACTAAATTAGTCATGAAAATAACATAGCTGACTTGTGATTAATAAGAATGACACAATACCTAATCACAATAATACTTAATCCCCTTCATGTAAAGCATGGTAGTTAGAATAAACAAGTATTGATAAGAAAATCTGCTGATGTTAACAAGATCTAAGCATACTAGTCAAATTAAATATGATATGGTGTGAACATACTAGCCAATGAATCCCACCCCTTTCTCTTAATATATTCGAATCACAGTGTCAATGTCATTAATCTTACTAACTGTATAGTCAATCATTTTGCTACCATTTATATTTATATCTAAAATTTGTTTGGCATTGATGTTTGTATATGTGTAATCAAACAGGAAGATTGGGTACTATGCAGAGTGTTTCACAAAAACAAAGAAGATTCTAGTGATGGTGCCAAACAAGACATACAAAATGATGGCAGCTGGTATAATCAAGAAACAAATATCAGTAACATTCATGCATCAAGTCATCTACCTCCATTAAGGGATTCTTACATCAGTTTTAACCAAACCCATAGTCACTCTCATCCGCAAGTGCCCTGCTTCTCCAGTATTTACAATACTAATAATATACAAACAATTCCAAACCATATAACTACCTTACCAATAATCACCAACAATGTACAACTACCACTACAAAACAAGCCGATAATTAGTAGTGGTTCTGCTAATTATCTCGGTAATTATTCAGCAAATACTTCATCCTCATGCGAGAATAAAATGGTTAGGGATGAGGCGATAAATCAATATCTTGCGAAGATAGGTGATAATGTTAATGCTGATTATACAAGTATGGATAGTCCTCCTCCTTGTGACGTGATGTTGATGATCAAAGATTCACCAATGAGTTTCGGGGAAGGAAGTTCAGAGAGTTTTTTATCTGAAGTAGGGTTTCCAAGTATCTCCTGGAATGATCAATATTGATCTTGATCAAAAGTGTAATCTAGAGCTAGGTGATAATTGAACTAGCTAGTTCTTGTAGTTGTTTAAATATTGGTAATGTATTATAAGATTTGGTATCTGTACTGCACTGTATAACATAAATTTCTCTTTATATTACCAAATATCAACTATTAAGTATGCATGATGAAATTTAGTCTGTGAGCTGGTTTATTAATTGTGTAGTCCTGTGTTACTTCTGATGTTTGAGTTCGATTGTAAAATTTACTTGTATCTACAATATTTTTCCATTCCTAACAAGTGCAGATTAGGGAGAGCTAAAGAATTTACCCTTTATTAGGTGATGTATCGTGATTCCATAATCAGCGGCATAATAAGCGCAGATATCACAGCTGGTACGGTAACATTAGACATTCATGTATTAAGTTTTTGTGCAAAAATCTCCTGGAGGGACGTTGGGTTGATCAAAAGCGGATGGCAGTCGATCAGAAAAATCATGGGTAAACATGTTATATAGTTCCCACAAGTGCAAATTGAGCCAAGAGCCCAACCTGTTATTATCAGGGTTTCAGAATTTTGTTTACTATATATTCTACATGTGTGTCTGTCATTTTTTCGCAAATTTTGAGTTTAATGTGGCACTGTCTTGAACTGCGGTAGCTGTTAATATTGTCTGTGTAGGCCTTATATAACACATTATTGAAAGAAAATGCCCCTAGTACCCCAAATAACACACTTAAAACCACTTTTAACTTGTGTTGGGGGTAAATGCTAGATCGCTTAGTGTTATTGTCAGGAACCAGGTACAGGAACCAGGTACAGAGGAAAATCCCTTTCATAATCTTATATTATAATCTTATATTAATATTTTAAGATTTCTTCTCATTCTAAAATTTCAAGGTGTTATATCAATATTATTTAAATAATCTTATATTAATTTAGCAAAAAAAAATAAAAATAAATCTTATATTAATATTATAACACTCACTTAACTCGAAAGTCAGTATAATGAATTACATGTGCACATCTTTCGTGCATAAGTTTACTTTTCGTGTCCATTAGTGAGAATGTGGGGTAGCAATGTAGGAATGACATGTCATGTAGTCGAATCTGGGTCTTTCCCTGGCCCACGCTCATGCTAATTAAATAGTACGTCTAAAGTCTTGAATTTTTAGGAGTACTGATTCATTCATTGACATGTTATCAGAGCCATAGAGGCCCCAATATTCTCACAATTTATCGTAAATATAAAATACAAATAAATGCTCTAAAATATTAAGATGTTAGGATAAGACATCTTTTATGGTCTTATATTGATATTTTAACACTTAAACTCTATATATATACTAGCCTAAAACTCGTGTGATGCAGATATTATTTTTAATAATAAATAATTTTTGAATTTAATCTGAAGTAAAAATTTTAAAGTCTGAAATTTATTTATTAGAAATTTTTGATAAAATGATCTGATAATTATTTTAAATATACATGTGTATAATTTAGTGAAATTTTAGTTTTTAAAGAAATATCACTAATTGCAAGATTTAGTTTCTTGAAATTCATAGGCGTGTTTACAAAAGATAATTAGATTTTAATTAAAAGATAAATTTTAGTTCACATCAATGGTAAACGAATTATTTTTACTTTGGTATACCGAACAAATCTAACTAATTATATTCAAATTTATTTTGGTTTGATTTGTTTAAACTCTGATCAATGATAAAAAAAAATTATGTAACAACAATAAAAAATTTATGTTAACCCGAATAAAAGTACATATTATTTTATTTTAGCAGGTATAGTTATTTGCTTATTTTAATTTTGATTATCATGAATCGATAGTATAATTATTTTAACCCGGATGAATAGCATGTATTGATTTATTTTAGTCCAACGCAATTATACTTACTAAGAAATCATCTATATTTTCATTTTATTAAAATAGTTTTAGATATTACATAAATTAAAAAAAACCGTAATTATATAAACCCAAACATTTTACACACATATCTACAATCAAACTTTTATTATTTCGGTTATCACGGTCGGATCGCAGTTATCCCACAATCCTAAGCCTCTATTATACCTAACAACGAATTAGGTGGACTTTAATTTTATTTTAGCACGGATCAATAATATAAAAATTATCCTTAGTTTGAATTTAATTTTAGTTTTTACGTACATTATTTTGTTTTAGCCTGAGGCATGTTATATCAACCATATAATTACATTTAGTTTATTTTTAATTTTATTTTAACTCTGGTTAAATATTATTTTATTTTAAGCCGAATAAATAACATATTTTGTTTTATTCTGATGACATTATATCGACTAACGCATTATGTTGTAGTCTAGTTTGATAAAATATATTTTAGCTAGATCAGTAGAATTTATTATATTGTTTTACCCCGAGGTAACAAACCTTGGTTTTAGTATCAGACAGTTATGTCAACCAAATCCGTATTTAGTTTTTTTTTTTTAATTTAATTTTAGCCCTGAATGAATATTATTATGTTTTAGTCTGAATTGATAATATGTATAATTTTATTTGGTCTGATGGTATTATATCTGCCAAACGAATTTGCTTTCAATTTATTTTATTTTAGTTTGTTTATTTTTTTGTTTTAGCCTGATGACATTATATCAACCAAACGAATTTGCTTTCAAATTTTTATCGGTCTTTATTGTTAGGTCACACACACTGTAGAGGGGGGTGAATACAGTGTATAGCACAATCAAATCGAACTTTAATAACTCAAGTAACAAAAAACAAACTTTATTCAAAACAATAAACTCTGTTACAGTATGGAACTGTTCTATCTCAATGATGAACAAATATCACGAGAGCTGCTAGGGTTACAATTAATAATCTTCTCGATTGTTATAACACTTATAGTGTAAACCCTATGTCTGTGTTTATATACTACACAGTTACAAGATAATCGCTAATTGATATGGAATATAATTCTGCTTCCTAAAATATATTAATCAGATATCTTTTCTTCCAAGTATTCTATTCTTCATAGAATTCCATCTTCATGCATATCTCTTCTTATGTTTGTCTCGATCTTCTCTTCCTGTGAATCAGCTGCCTTCCTTATCTGAACGTTTCCTTTAAGTCCTGATATTATCTTCTGATAAATATCTTCTGAACCTTAAGTACTGACGACTTAAGTTCTGACTTCAGTATAAGTGTTGATTTCAGTTAAGTACTGATTTGTCCTGTTTAAGTAAGATCTGTAAACTAAACATAAATCACATTAGTCATGACATTATCAAATATATCTAACAATCTCCCCCAACTTGTAAATTAGCATAATATACAAGTTTAACAGATATTTGATGATGTCAAAAACATTAAGTACAAATGCATGAGAATTTGACTAGATAACTACAACTTACAGTCCTTAAAGCTTTACCAATCTTTAACTTCTGATAACAACTTCAGTCTGTATTCATATCAGAATTTAAGTAGTTGTAGATCTTGACTTGGCTTCATCTTCTGATCTCTCTGATGTCAGGAGTTGTTCTGAGATAGTTCTTCAACAAACATCTTTCAGCATATCTGAGTTCATCAATCATCCTCCTTTTAGCATCTTTAAGTTCTGCAGAATCTTCACCAGTTTGAAAGATTGCAGCCATGCGATCATTAATTCTAGCTTTCTTTATGTCCTGATCCAGTCTGATCAAATATGCCTTGTCAGACTCAAGATTGAATTCCACAGCCCTGTAACCCATAAATGTAGTTATAATCTTAGCAGAGTTGGGCTTCATCTCAACAATATCACCCTTGTGATCTCTGTACTTTGGAAGATATGTGCTGTCAGACTTAACAGAATAAAGTTTTTTCTGTTTCTGAATTTGACTCTTCAAAAAGTTTGCAGCACTTTCTGTTATTTTGTCATTCACTTGAAGTAAGAATAATACATGTTCTAGTTCTTCAAAATACTTCAGTGGAATGGCATTTTCCCTTATATGATAAACCCTACCATCTGTCATGAAGTACAACAAGATGTGTTCTTTCAAGTAGGTATGGTTGTTAGGAATATATGTGCATTAGTTTGATGATATGTTTAACAAAACACTTAAGTAGAAATCTAGTGTTTGTAGCCTCAACGGATAAGACCATTTTGGCTATCCGTTGATGGTGTAGCTTTACTTAGAAATAAGTCTAGTGTTGTAGCACATTTCAGTCTCTGAATTTGAGATATAATTCTTAAATGTTGAGAGAAATTATAAGTCATGTTGACTACTAGAGGATATGCAGATAGGAAGGCCAATTGTAAATATTTCATGCCTTGTAATTTTGTATAAATGAAATGGTGTCAACGGATAACTTAAAGACCTTCAACGGATGAGAAACAAAGCTTCAACGGATGTCTCTAAAGCTTCAACGGATAACATCCTTCAACGGATGAGTGCATCAACGGATAGAGCTTCAACTGCTAACACATCAACGGATAAAGCCATCAACGGATGAAGGCTTCAACGGATGTTCTGTTAAATAGCAGTTGACAAGTGGTAGTTGTACCTACAAACAGAGGCACATGGGTTGACAGAGACAACTGAGATGTGGTAGCCTATTTCAGGAATATCAGAAAAAGCAGCCGTTCTACTCTAGTGTAAAGAGGCAATAGTCAACAATGCACTGGAGTAAAATGGAAAAGAAACAAGTGGAGAACTTATTTTATTATTGTATTTTTATCTTTGTCTTCACTTGTAAACTTGGTGATATATAAACCAAGCAGCAGCTAGTAATTAGATATGAATTTTTCTAGAGCTGTTTAGAAAAATCTTGAGAGAAAAATTATCTAGTTTGTACTAGGACGCAGCTGTGATCAACTTCTTAAATCACAGATTTTCTGAAATACCATCTCTGGTGGAACAACAATCCACCAGAAAAGTTTTTAAGGTCTGTTGTGTTCCTTACATTTAGTGTTTGAATATATATCTGTCTGTATTAGCTTAAAGCAATTCATACACTTGTTTGTCTTAAACACATAGCCTTTGAAACTGCTCAAAACTTGAAAAAGTTATGAGATTTACATTCAACCCCCCTTCTGTAAATCTCATTGTTAGTCCACTAGGAATAACAATTGGTATCAGAGCAAGCTCTTGACACACAAAGAGTTTAAAGATCTTGGAAACTAACAAAGATGAGTGCACAGAAGAATCCTCTTGTTACCATTATGAATAAGAAGGATATTGGTGTAAAGATCCCAGTCCTGGAAAAGGATAACTATCATCACTGGAAAGTGAAGATGCATTTACATCTTCTTTCTCAAGATGAAAGCTACATCAACTGTATTGAAAATGGTCCTCACATCCCTCACAAAGTAGCCACAGCTGCTACTGCAACAGTTGCTGTTGGACAGTCCATTCCCAAGCCAAAAGCAGAATGGACTATTGAAGACATGGAAGAAATCCGCAAGGATAAGAGAGCCATGAACATTTTGTTTAATGGCTTAGATCAAGATATGTTTGACAATGTCATCAATTTCCAAACTGCAAAGGAAGTTTGGGATACTGTACAAATTATCTGTGAAGGAACTGAGCAGGTCAGAGAGAACAAAATGCAGCTTCTCATTCAACAGTATGAGTATTTTCATTTTGAAGAAAATGAATTTTTAAATGATACATTCAATAGATTCCAAAAGCTGTT